>NC_086450.1:311608032-311880532 GCF_028390025.1 Pseudophryne corroboree | reverse complement strand
CCCCAGGAATGCCAATAGTCCTGCAGGCCATGTCACTGGCAAGTCTGACGAGTCCTCTCCTGCCTGGGATTCCTCCGATGCATCCTTGCGTGTAACGCCTACTGCTGCTGGCGCTGCTGTTGTTGCCGCTGGGAGTCGATGGTCATCCCAGAGGGGAAGTCGTAAGCCCACTTGTACTACTTCCAGTAAGCAATTGACTGTTCAACAGTCCTTTGCGAGGAAGATGAAATATCACAGCAGTCATCCTACTGCAAAGCGGATAACTGAGTCCTTGACAACTATGTTGGTGTTAGACGTGCGTCCGGTATCCGCCGTTAGTTCACAGGGAACTAGACAATTTATTGAGGCAGTGTGCCCCCGTTACCAAATACCATCTAGGTTCCACTTCTCTAGGCAGGCGATACCGAGAATGTACACGGACGTCAGAAAAAGACTCACCAGTCTCCTAAAAAATGCAGTTGTACCCAATGTCCACTTAACCACGGACATGTGGACAAGTGGAGCAGGGCAGGGTCAGGACTATATGACTGTGACAGCCCACTGGGTAGATGTATGGACTCCCGCCGCAAGAACAGCAGCGGCGGCACCAGTAGCAGCATCTCGCAAACGCCAACTCTTTCCTAGGCAGGCTACGCTTTGTATCACCGCTTTCCAGAATACGCACACAGCTGAAAACCTCTTACGGCAACTGAGGAAGATCATCGCGGAATGGCTTACCCCAATTGGACTCTCCTGTGGATTTGTGGCATCGGACAACGCCAGCAATATTGTGTGTGCATTAAATATGGGCAAATTCCAGCACGTCCCATGTTTTGCACATACCTTGAATTTGGTGGTGCAGAATTTTTAAAAAAATGACAGGGGCGTGCAAGAGATGCTGTCGGTGGCCAGAAAAATTGCGGGACACTTTCGGCGTACAGGCACCACGTACAGAAGACTGGAGCACCACCAAAAACTACTGAACCTGCCCTGCCATCATCTGAAGCAAGAAGTGGTAACGAGGTGGAATTCAACCCTCTATATGCTTCAGAGGTTGGAGGAGCAGCAAAAGGCCATTCAAGCCTATACAATTGAGCACGATATAGGAGATGGAATGCACCTGTCTCAAGTGCAGTGGAGAATGATTTCAACGTTGTGCAAGGTTCTGATGCCCTTTGAACTTGCCACACGTGAAGTCAGTTCAGACACTGCCAGCCTGAGTCAGGTCATTCCCCTCATCAGGCTTTTGCAGAAGAAGCTGGAGGCATTGAAGAAGGAGCTAAAAGGGAGCGATTCCGCTAGGCATGTGGGACTTGTGGATGCAGCCCTTAATTCGCTTAACAAGGATTCACGGGTGGTCAATCTGTTGAAATCAGAGCACTACATTTTGGCCACCGTGCTCGATCCTAGATTTAAAGCCTACCTTGGATCTCTCTTTCCGGCAGACACAGGTCTGCTGGGGTTGAAAGACCTGCTGGTGACAAAATTGTCAAGTCAAGCGGAACGCGACCTGTCAACATCTCCTCCTTCACATTCTCCCGCAACTGGGGGTGCGAGGAAAAGGCTCAGAATTCCGAGCCCACCCGCTGGCGGTGATGCAGGGCAGTCTGGAGCGACTGCTGATGCTGACATCTGGTCCGGACTGAAGGACCTGACAACGATTACGGACATGTCGTCTACTGTCACTGCATATGATTCTCTCAACATTGATAGAATGGTGGAGGATTATATGAGTGACCGCATCCAAGTAGGCACGTCACACAGTCCGTACTTATACTGGCAGGAAAAAGAGGCAATTTGGAGGCCCTTGCACAAACTGGCTTTATTCTACCTAAGTTGCCCTCCCACAAGTGTGTACTCCGAAAGAGTGTTTAGTGCCGCCGCTCACCTTGTCAGCAATCGGCGTACGAGGTTACATCCAGAAAATGTGGAGAAGATGAAGTTCATTAAAATGAATTATAATCAATTCCTCCGCGGAGACAATGACCAGCAGCAATTGCCTCCACAAAGTACACAGGGAGCTGAGATGGTGGATTCCAGTGGGGACGAATTGATAATCTGTGAGGAGGGGGATGTACACGGTGATATATCGGAGGGTGAAGATGAGGTGGACATCTTGCCTCTGTAGAGCCAGTTTGTGCAAGGAGAGATTAATTGCTTCTTTTTTGGGGGGGGTCCAAACCAACCCGTCATATCAGTCACAGTCGTGTGGCAGACCCTGTCACTGAAATGATGGGTTGGTTAAAGTGTGCATGTCCTGTTTTGTTTATACAACATAAGGGTGGGTGGGAGGGCCCAAGGATAATTCCATCTTGCACCTCTTTTTTCTTTTCTTTTTCTTTGCATCATGTGCTGATTGGGGAGGGTTTTTTGGAAGGGACATCCTGCGTGACACTGCAGTGCCACTCCTAAATGGGCCCGGTGTTTGTGTCGGCCACTAGGGTCGCTAATCTTACTCACACAGTCAGCTACCTCATTGCGCCTCTTTTTTTCTTTGCGTCATGTGCTGTTTGGGGAGGGTTTTTTGGAAGGGACATCCTGCGTGACACTGCAGTGCCACTCCTAGATGGGCCCGGTGTTTGTGTCGGCCACTAGGGTCGCTAATCTTACTCACACAGCTACCTCATTGCGCCTCTTTTTTTCTTTGCGTCATGTGCTGTTTGGGGAGGGTTTTTTGGAAGGGACATCCTGCGTGACACTGCAGTGCCACTCCTAGATGGGCCCGGTGTTTGTGTCGGCCACTAGGGTCGCTAATCTTACTCACACAGTCAGCTACCTCATTGCGCCTCTTTTTTTCTTTGCGTCATGTGCTGTTTGGGGAGGGTTTTTTGGAAGGGCCATCCTGCGTGACACTGCAGTGCCACTCCTAGATGGGCCCGGTGTTTGTGTCGGCCACTAGGGTCGCTAATCTTACTCACATAGTCAGCTACCTCATTGCGCCTCTTTTTTTCTTTGCGTCATGTGCTGTTTGGGGAGGGTTTTTTGGAAGGGCCATCCTGCGTGACACTGCAGTGCCACTCCTAGATGGGCCCGGTGTTTGTGTCGGCCACTAGGGTCGCTAATCTTACTCACACAGCTACCTCATTGCGCCTCTTTTTTTCTTTGCGTCATGTGCTGTTTGGGGAGGGTTTTTTGGAAGGGACATCCTGCGTGACACTGCAGTGCCACTCCTAGATGGGCCCGGTGTTTGTGTCGGCCACTAGGGTCGCTTATCTTACTCACACAGCGACCTCGGTGCAAATTTTAGGACTAAAAATAATATTGTGAGGTGTGAGGTATTCAGAATAGACTGAAAATGAGTGTAAATTATGGTTTTTGAGGTTAATAATACTTTGGGATCAAAATGACCCCCAAATTCTATGATTTAAGCTGTTTTTTAGTGTTTTTGGAAAAAAACACCCGAATCCAAAACACACCCGAATCCGACAAAAATAATTCGGTGAGGTTTTGCCAAAACGCGTTCGAACCCAAAACACGGCCGCGGAACCGAACCCAAAACCAAAACACAAAACCCGAAAAATTTCAGGCGCTCATCTCTAATATATATGTGTGTAATGAGTGCAGTGTATGTATGGTGTGTAGTAATGCAGTGTATGGGCGGGCAGGAGGAATGGGTGCAGAAACCAGACAGTGTGTACAGTAGAAGGGGGATGTTATCCCCTGTACCGCAGGCCGGATGGAGCTGGAGGCAAAGGTGCAGTTGGCCCGGGTGGAGGCTGCTCCGGGGAGATACTGACCGTGCTGCTTTCCTGGCTGCCCGCTCTGCATCTCCTCCACGCGGTCTCCGTGTTGCTGGATCCAGCCTGTGCACGGTGATATGAGGCGGCATCTCTCCACCGGAGCCTTGAAGTCACCGCCAGCTGGGGGGGGGGGGGGGGAGCTGGAGCTGGGGAGAGAGGGCGGGGGGAGAGAGGAGGAGGTGGGAGCAGGAAACAGAGTGGACATACATACAGCGGAGGCGCTGACTGAGGGGCGCCGTCCTCCTCCTTCGCCTCCTCCTATTGGCCTAGCTTTGTGACTCTGTGACTGTGGCTCCGCCCATCATTAGCCACACAGTCACAGAGTGACAGATCTGGGCAGTTATATAGGAGATCGCTTGCAAATCTGGCTCTGGTGTAAGCCAGTACCTCTTGATCCATTTAGGTTATCGCATGTCCCTGTTCTATTTCCATTATATCAAATCTTTTAATGTTTATAAAATGTCATGACTTTATGGGGTAAATTTACTAAAGCTACTAAAAGTGAAAAGAGGTGATGCTGATCATAGCAACCAATCAGATTCTCTCTATCATTTCCTAGGATGCAATAAAAAAATTGTAGAGAGAATATGATTGTTTGCTATGAGCAACATCACCTCTTTTCACTTTTAGAAGCTTTAGTAAATTTACCAATATGCCTTTCATTTATTTCCATCTTCCTCCCCTTCAAAAAAATAAATTGGTAACCATAATTAGAATTTGTAAAAAGTTGAACATACTGTAGATGGAACTGATTATTTTTTTGTGCCAAAAATATTATGTAACTAACATTTTTATTTTTAAAACAGAAAATTATTTTATTTTGTAGCCTATTTAATTTGAATGTTTAATAGAAATTACAAAATGGGCAAGAACATAAATAAATGTTTACTGGATTTTTGTCATTGTTACTATAATGAAGTTAGAGCAGAACACCAGAAAATTTTGTAAAAATGCTTTTACCTAGATCTCCCAAGTTCGGTCTCAAGGTATGGATTAGCTTTAGGTGTACAGTAGAAGCTATTATATGATTTAATTTTTACTTTCTGTCTCTTCTGGTCTCTAATGTTTTCAGCACTAATAGGTCTAATCAGGGCTATAACTAGGGTGGTGCAGATGTTGCTTCACACACTGCACATTTGCCGTGCGGCACACCATCCACAGTCATCCGGATTAACCATCTCTGTGTGCGGCTATCAAAAGCTGCTCTATCTGCTGTATACCATATACCAGTGGTGGGCAAAGAGTCGATCACGATTGACTGGTTGATCGCGGACAAGCGACCAGTCGATCGCGATCATCTGCCCGTCCACACACAGCCGCCCGTCCAGACAAACACATACGCGCTGTAGCAGGGGGAGCCGGGGAGCCGAGGCAGCAGCGGCGACGAAGTGCAGCAGAGAGCCAGGGAGCCGAGGCAGCGGCGATGTTCAGGAGAGCCGAAGGGCAGAGGCAGTGGCAAGAGATGTGCAGGAGAACCGGGGAGCAGAGGCAGCGGCGGTGCGCAGGTAAGTCGGGGAGCAGATGCAGCGGCAGTGTGCGGGGGAGCCGGGTAACTGTCACCTCCATGTACATGTATGCCGCGGCTGCAACGAAAGGGTGGTTAACCCTTGTGCTGCCGCGGGTGTGCGCAGTGTGGTGCTGCGGCTGACAGCGATGAGTAGTGTGTCATTAATTATTATTACTATTATTATTATTATATACAACGATGTATATAATAATAATAATAATAATAATAATAACACACTCCCATTTGTAGCCGTGATGTGTGGCAGACACTCCCCCTCTGCCTCCGACACTCCCCCTCCACCTCTGGAAACAGCTAAATTGGCAGGCGTGGGCCATGATTGGAAGTCAGGGTGTGTGGTTTCTATTGGCCACTGTGCCGGTTATGTGGTACAGCGCCAGCCTATTGGATTTTGATCTCACATGTCTCCGTAGTGTCCCTGCGTCAGCTTTCCTTACTGCCCGCCATTTGCTGTTAACACTGACAGTGAGCAGACCTGTAAAGAGAGCTCACTGTGTTGTTTGATATAAAATAAAAATTGGAGGGGTTTTTGTTACATAATGAACATAAATCCAGTGCTGTAATTTAAACACAGGGATCTGTGTACTGCTGGCTGTAATTTATCTTAAAAATAGGGATCTGTACTGCTTGCTGTAATTTATCTTAAAAACAGGGATCTGTACTCCTCGCTGTAATTTTTCTTAAACACAGGGATCTGTGTACTGCTGTAATGTATCTTAAAAACAGGGATCTGTACTCCTGGCTGTAATTTTTCTTAAACACAGGGATCTGTGTACTGCTGTAATTTTTCTTAAACACAGGGATCTGTACTCCTGGCTGTAATTTATCTTAAAAACAGGGATCTGTACTCCTGGCTATAATTTTTCTTAAACACAGGGATCTGTACTCCTGGCTGTAATTTTTCTTAAACACGGGAATCTGTGAACTGCTGTAATTTATCTTAAAAACAGGGATCTGTACTCCTGGCTGTAATTTATCTTAAACACAGGGATCTGTACTCCTGGCTGTAATTTTTTTAAAACACAGGGATCTGTGTACTGCTGTAATTTTTCTTAAACACAGAGATCTGTACTCCTGGCTATAATTTTTCTTAAACACAGGGATCTGTGTACTGCTGTAATTTAACAGGGATCTGTACTCCTGGCTGTAATTTATCTTAAACACAGGGATCTGTACTACTGGCTATAATTTTTCTTAAACACAGAAATCTGTGAACTGCTGTAATTTATCTTAAAAGCAGGGATCTGTGTACTTCCTGCTGGCTGTAATTTATCTGAAAACACAGGGATCTGTGTACCTTCAAACCCTGTTATAGTGTTCATTACAAAATAGATTTTGAGATGTGCACTGTAAATTTTTCGGGTTTTGTGTTTTGGTTTTTGATTCGGTTCTGCTGCCGTGCTTTGGATTCGGACGCGTTTTGGCAAAACCTCCCTGAAAATTTTTTGTCGGATTCGGGTGTGTTTTGGATTCGGGTGTTTTTTTTTTTTTTTAAAAAAACCCTCAAAAACAGCTTAAATCATAGAATTTGGGGGTAATTTTGATCCCATAGTATTATTAACATCAATAACCATAATTTCCACTCATTTCCAGTCTATTATGAACACCTCACACCTCACAATATTATTTTTAGTCCTAAAATTTGCACCAAAGTTGCTGGATGACTAGGCTAAGTGACCCAAGTGGGCGGCACAAACACCTGGCCCATCTAGGAGTGGCATTGCAGTGTCAGACAGGATGGCACTTAAAAAAATTAGCCCCAAACATCACATGATGCAGAGATAAATTAAAAAAGAAGTGCAAGATGGAATTGTCATTGGGCCCTCCCACCCACCCTTATGTAGTATAAACAGGACATGCACACTTTAACAAACCCATCATTTCAGCCACAGGGTCTGCCACACGACTGTGGCTGAAATGACTGATTGGTTTGGGGCCCCACCAAAAAAGAAGCAATCAATCTCTCCTTGCACAAACTGGCTCTACAGAGGCAAGATGTCCACCTCCTCCTCATCATCCAATTCACCACCCCTTTCACTGTGTACATCCCCCTCCTCACAGAGTATTAATTCGTCCCCACTGGAATCAACCATCTCAGGTCCCTGTGTACTTTCTGGAGGCAATTGATGGTGAATGTCTCCACGGAGGAATTGATTATAATTCATTTTGATTAACATTATCTTCTCCACATTTTCTGGAAGTAACCTCGTACGCCGATCGCTGACAAGGTGACCGGCTGCACTAAACACTCTTTCGGAGTAGACACTGGAGGGGGGCAACTTAGGTAAAATAAAACCATTTTGTGCAAGGGCCTCCAAATTGCCTCTTATTCCTGCCAGTATACGTACGGACTCTCTGACGTGCCTACTTGGATGCTGTCACTCTTCTTATCCTCCACCATTCTTTCAATGGTGACAGAATCATATGCAGTGACAGTAGACGACATGTCAGTTATTGTTGGCAGGTCCTTCAGTCCGGACCAGATGTCAGCACTTGCTCCAGACTGCCCTGCATCACCGCCAGTGGGTGGGCTCTGAATTCTTAGCCTTTTCCTTGCAGCCCCAGTTGCGGGAGAATGTGAAGGAGGAGCTGTTGATGGGTTACGTTACGCTTGACAAGTATCTCACCAGGAGGTCTTTGAACATGTGTAGACTTGTCTCTGCCGGAAAGAGAGACACAACGTAGGCTTTAAACCTAGGATCGAGCACGGTGGCCAAAATGTAGTGCTCTGATTTCAACAGATTGACCACCCGTGAATCCTTGTTAAGCGAATGAAGGGCTCCATCCACAAGTCCCACATGCATAGCGGAATCGCTCCGTTTTAGCTCCTTCTTCAATCTCTACAGCTGCTTCTGCAAAAGCCTGATGAGGGGAATGACCTGACTCAGGCTGGCAGTGTCTGAACTGACTTCATGTGTGACGTGCTGGAATTTGCCCACATGTAATGCACGCACAATATTGGTGGAGTTGTCCGATGTCACAAATCTTCAGGAGAGTCCAATTGGGGTAATCCATTCTGCGATGATGTTCCTCAGTTTCCGTAAGAGGTTGTCAGATATGTGCCTCTTATGGAAAGCAGTGATACAAAGCGTAGCCTGCCTAGGAACGAGTTGGTGTTTGCGAGATGCTGCTACTTGTGCCACCGCTGCTGTTCTTGCTGCATGAGGCAATACATCTACTCAGTGGGCTGTCACAGTCATATAGTCCTGAGTCTGCCCTGCTCCACTTGTCCACATGTCCGTGGTTAAGTGGACATAGGGTACAACTGCATTTTTTAGGACACTGGTGACTCTTTTTCTGACGTCTGTGTACATTCTCAGTATCGCCTGCCTAGAGAAGTGTAATCTAGATGGTATTTTGTACCGGGGACACACTACCTCAAGAAATTCTCTAATTCCCTGTGAATTAACGGTGGATACCGGACACACGTTTAACACCAACACAGCTAACAAGGACTGAGTTATCCGCTTTGCAGCAGGATGACTGCTGTGATATTTCATCTTCCTCGCAAAGGACTGTTGGACAGTCAATTGCTTACTGGAAGTAGTACAAGTGGTCTTCCAACTTCCCCTCTGGGATGACAATCGACTCCCAGCAGCATCAACAGCAGCGCCAGCAGCAGTAGGCGTTACACTCAAGGATCCATCGAAGGAATCCCAGTTAGGAGAGGACTCATCAGACTTGACAGTGACATGGCCTGCAGGACTATTGGCGTTCCTGTCTAAGGAGGAAATTGACACTGAGGGAGTTGGTGGTGTGGTTTGCAGGAGCTTGGGTACAAGAGGAAGGGATTTAGTTGTCAGTGGACTGCTTCCGCTATCACCCAAAGTTTTTGAACTTGTCAATGACTTCTGATGAATGCGCTCCAGGTGACGTATAAGGGAGGATGTTCCTAGGTGGTTAATGTCCTTATCCCTACTCATTACAGCTTGACAAAGGCAACACATGGCTGGACACCTGTTGTCCGCATTTCTGTTAAAATAATTCCTCACCGAAGAGGTGATTTTTTTTTGTCATTTGACCAGGCATGTCAATGGCCATATTCATCCCACGGACAACAGGTGTCTCCCCGGGTGCCTGACTTAAGCAAACCACCTCACCATCAGAATCCTCCTTGTCAATTTCCTTCTCAGCGCCAGCAACACCCATATCCTCATCCTGGTGTACTTCAACAGTGACATCTTCAATTTGACTATCAGCAACTGGACTGTGGGTGCTCCTTCCAGCACTTGCAGGGGGCTTGCAAATGGTGGAAGGCGCCACCTCTTTCCGTCCAGTGTTGGGAAGGTCAGGCATCGCAACCAACACAATTGGACTCTCCTTGGGGATTTGTGATTTAGAAGAATGCACAGTTCTTTGCTGTGCTTTTGCCATCTTAACTCTTTTCAGTTTTCTAGTGGGAGGATGAGTGCTTCCATCCTCATGAGAAGCTGAACCACTAGCCATGAACATAGGCCAGGGCCTCAGCAGTTCCTTGCCACTCTGTGTCATAAATGGCATATTGGCAAGTTTACACTTCTACTCAGACTCTTTTAATTTAGATTTTTGGGTCATTTTACTGAACTTTAGTTTTTTGGATTTTACATGCTCTCTACTGTGACATTGGGCATCGGCCTTGGCAGACGACATTGATGGCATTTCATCGTCTCGGCCATGACTAGTGGCAGCAGCTTCAGCACGAGGTGGAAGTGTATCTTGATCTTTCCCTATTTTACCCTCCACATTTTTGTTCTCCATTTTTTAATGTGTGGAATTATATGCCAGTTATATATCAATGGCAATGGCCTACTGTACTGTACTATATGTATACTGCTGGTCACCAAAATGCTGCATTGTCCTACTATATACTGCTCACAATAATGTAGCACAGAGATAGTATACTTGACACAGAGCTGCAAGATACAGCAATGGCCTTCTGTACTGTACTATATGTATACTGCTGGTCACCAAAATGCTGCACTGTCCTACTATATACTGCTCACAATAATGCAGCACAGAGATAGTATACTTGACACAGAGCTGCAAGATACAGCAATGTCCTACTGTACTGTACTACTATAATTATATACTGGTGGTCCCCAGTCCCCACAATGCAACACACTGAGCACAGATATTTGCAGCACACTGAGTACAGATATGGAGCGTTTTCAGGCAGAGAACGTAGATATTTTCAGCACACTGAGCAGAGATATTTGCAGCACACTGAGCACAGATATTTGCTGCACACTGAGCACAGATATGGAGCTTTTCAGGGAGAGAACGCAGCCACGTCCTCTCCGTTCAATCTCCAATGCATGAGTGAAAATGGCGGCGACGCGCGGCTCTTTATATAGAATACGAATCTCGCAAGAATCCGACAGCGGGATGATGATGTTCGGGTGCGTTTGGGTTAACCGAGCAAGGCTAGAAGATCTGAGGCTGCCTCGGAACCGTGTAAAATAGGTGACGTTTGGGGGGGTTCGGATCTCGGAGAACCGAACCCGCTCATCTCTAGTTTTAACACACTTACTGAACATAAGTGGTTCTAAAAGGCCAAAAAACTACCATTTTCATGAAGAATGGGAACATGATTTTTTTTTACAATGTTTAAAGACAAATGCATATGTTTAATATGCCGTGCTAAAGTTGGTCTGGCGAAGAAGGGGAATTTACAGAGACATTACTCAAGTCTGCATCTGAAATATGATCAAGACTTTCCACCTAATAGTGAATTAAGGAAGACTAAACTGAAATCCATGAAAACTAATTTAGGAGCGCAACAGCTCACATTCACAAAACCTATTTTGCAGTCCCAGGCAGCGGATGAAGCATCTTTCCGTATTACAAATATTTTAGTGAAACATAAGAAACCTTTCCAGGATAGTGAAATGTTGAAGGAAGCGTTCCTTAATGCCGGAAATGTTTTATTTGAAACATTTAAAAATAAAGATGACATCTTCAAAGCAATTAAAGATATTCCACTATCTCTTCAAACTACAGTGAGATAAATAGAGGCAATTGGCAATGACTTACAGAACCAGCTGAGAAAACACATCAGTAACTGTTGTTGCTTCTCCTTGCAGTTTGATGAATCCACTGATATAGTGGATACTTCTCAATTATTTGTTTTTATAAGAATGGTATTTCCTGATATGCGTTATAAGCAGGAGTGTTTAACTCTCATCCCTATGAAGGGTAAAACTAGAGGTGAAGACATTTACAAAGGCTTTGCTAGTTTTGCCAAGGAAACTAGTCCTCCTCTTAGCAAACTAGTGTGCATTGCTACTGATGGGGCCCCAGCCATGGTTGGCAAGAATAATGGGTTTCTTGCACTGTGTAAAAAAAATGAGGATTTTCCTGATTTGCCAAGAATCCATTGTGTTATACAGTACATCAGAATGCACTGTGTGCTAAAGTTTTAAACATGGCTGATGTTACGGACATTGCCATGAAAATCGTAAACTCAGTTCATGCAAGGAGTTTACGAAGATGAATTTTCCATACCTTACTGGAGGAAAGCGAGTCTGAATATGAAGATTTGCTGTTGTATAATGATATTAGGTGGCTTAGTCGGGGGCAGTTCTTAGAACGATTCCAGTCTTTGCTGCCTGACATTACTGAATTCTTGGAATCACTTGAAGAAAGTCCATCTCAGCTGCATGATTCATCATGGTTGCTACAGTTGGCTTTTATAACAGATTTAACCAGTCACTGCAATGCATTCAACCTTGAACTTCAGGGCAAGGATAAAAATATTATCCAATTAATTAGTTCAATAAATGCTTTAAAATCAAAATTGCAGTTTTTAAAGTCACAGCTTGCAAAGGGAATTTTGAGGAACTTCCCTAGTTTTGAGAAAGTGATAGAAGAGAATCCTGAAGGCAGCAGCACATATAATACATTCTGTGCTGAGATCCAAAATCTTTGGGAAGAACTAGAGAGGCGATTTCAGGACATTAAGCAGCTTGAGCCTATCCTAGTCTTCATGTCATTTCCATTTGCTGATGATGACATTGATGACATTTCTGGTAATATCTCCTCTATGTTCAATATGAATATATCAAGTGTAGAGGAAGAAATATTAAAGCTGCAATCTGATATCCATTTGAAAGCAAGAGCTTCTGATATTAATTTCTGGAAACTACTAAGTGAAGAACTGTACCCAAGCTTGAGATCATTAGCTCTTCACTTGACAGCATTTTTTGGGTTAACTTATCTTTGTGAATCTGC
Source organism: Pseudophryne corroboree (assembly GCF_028390025.1). NCBI lineage: Eukaryota > Metazoa > Chordata > Amphibia > Anura > Myobatrachidae > Pseudophryne > Pseudophryne corroboree. The sequence goes on along the minus strand of NC_086450.1, from coordinate 311,868,079 downwards.
TTTTTCACAAATGAAGATAATAAAATCAAGATACAGAAGCCATATGACTGATGAAAATGTAAAATACTGCCTTCATAGGTGCCTAACTAACTTGGAACCGTCTTTTAGCAAGTTAACACAAGACATGCAGCCTCATGCGTCATCAACTTCACACTGTCAATAACTTTAGTTTATGTGAAAAACACCTGTTAATTAGGCTAACATTGATGTTTAGTTCGTTTCATGTGTTCATTGCCTCACAGTTCCCTAAAAACTAATGCATTATGATGATTTTGTACTATGGTAGATCACAAAAGATTTTTGAAATTTGGAGCAGATCTCCAAGTCCAAAAGTCTGGCCAACCCTGCCATGTACAGTAGCAGCAGGCAGCGCTGGGTAGTGTCTCTCATGTGCGCTCCAGCCCATGTCCTCCTTCCCTGCATTAAAGCAGCTGTGTCTACTGTATATCGTATAGCAGCAGGCAGCACTGGGCAGTATGTCTCCCATGTGCACTCCAGTCACTATCGTCCATCCCTGCATTGAAGCAGTGATGTCTGCTGTATACCATATAGAAGCAGGCAGCGCTGGCCAGAGTGCCTCCCATGTGCTCGCCAGCAACCGTCCTGCTTCACTGCAATGAAGCAGTGGTGTCTGCTATAATGTATAGCAATATAACGGATAGAAGAAGGAATTGTTGGTGCACTTGAGAAAAGAAATAGTAAACTGTAACTTTTATTTAGAGATGAGCGGGTTTGGTTCCCTGAAAACCGAACCCTACCGGACTTGACTACCCAAGCCTGGCTAGGGTATTCCCATCTGACTCGGAAACCAGAATGAGGCAAAACATCATCATCCCGCTTTCAGATTCTCACGGATTGGATTCCATATAAAAAGCCGCACATCACCACCATTTTCACTCCAGCATTGGAAGTGTACAGAGAGGATGTGTCTCCGTCCTCAGTGTCCTGCATCAGTTCAGTGTTAGTGTCTTGTGCTGCATCAGTCCAGTCACAGTGGTTGTGTCCTCTGCTGCCATATGTCCAGTGCTGCTGTATAAGTCCAGTCCAGTGGTGCTGTGTTGTGCTGCATCAGTTCAGTGATGGTGTATTGTGCTGCATCAGTCCAGTCACAGTGGGGGTGTCCTCTGCTGCCATATGTCCAGTGCTGATGTATAAATCCAGTCCATTGCAGTGGTGCTGTGTTGTCCTGCATCAGTCCAGTGGTGGTGTCCCTGTGCTGCTGTATATGTCCAGTGGTACTGCCGTATATGTCCAGTGATACTGCTGTATATGTCAAGTGATACTGCCGTATATGTCCAGCGGTACTGCCGTATAAATCCAGTGATCCTGCCATATAATTCCAGTGGTACTGGTGCATAAATCCAGTCCAGTGATACTGACATAAAAGTCCAGTGGTACTGCCGTATGATTCCAGTGATCCTGCTGTATAATTCCAGTGGTACTGGCGTATAAGTCCAGTGATCCTGCCGTATAATTACAGTGATCCTGCCGTATAATTCCAGTGATCTTGCCGTATAATTACAGTGGTACTGGCGAATAAATCCAGTCCAGTGATACTGCCATATAAGTCCAGTGGTAATGCCGTATAATTCCTGTGATCCTGCCATATAATTCCAGTGGTACTGGCATATAAATCCAGTCCAGTGATACTGCCGTATATGTCCAGTGGTACTGCCTTATAAATCCAGTGGTACTGCCATATAATTCCAGTGATCCTGCCATATAATTCCAGTGGTACTGGCATATAAATCCAGTCCAGTGATACTGCCGTATATGTCCAGTGGTACTGCCGTATAAATCCAGTGGTACTGCCATATAATTCCAGTGATCCTGCCATATAATTCCAGTGGTACTGGCATATAAATCCAGTGATCCTGCTGTATAATTCCAGTGATCCTACCATATAATTCCAGTGATCATGCCGTATATATCCAGTGGTACTGCCGTATAAGTCCAGTCCAGTGGTGCTGTCATATAAGTTCAGTGGTGCTGTCCTGTGCTGTATATTATTTACTTCAAATAAATGGGTTATTAATATTTAATCCAAATAATTTTCACAGGGTTTTCCCTGTGTGGTGTAGAGGTATGCTCTCATGTACTGCATATTGTTATATAACTCCAGAAAAATAATGGAGAAAAAAACATTGGAAGATAAAATAGGGAAAGATCAAGAACCACTTCCTGCTAGTGCTGAAGCTGCTGCCACTAGTCATGACATAGACAATGAAATTCCATCAATGTCATCTGCCAAGGCCAATGCCCAATGTGATAGTAGAGGGCATGTAAAATCCAAAATCCAAAGTTCAGTAAAAAGACCCAAAAAAAGAAATTTACATGGTCTGAGGAGAAACGTAAACTTGCCAATATGCCATTTATGACACAGAGTGGCAAGGAACGGCTAAGGCACTGGCCTATGTTCATGAATAGTGGTTCAGCTTCACATGACGATGGAAGCCCTCATCCTCCCACTAGAAAAATGATAAGAGTTAAGCTGGCAAAAGCAAAGCAAAGAACTGTGCATTCTAAGATGGTATCACAAATCCCCAAGGAGAGTCAGCGGTTGCGATGCCTGACCTTCCCAACACTGGACGGGAAGAGGTGGCTCCTTCCACCATTTGCACGCCCTGTGCAAGTACTGGAAGGGGCACCCACAATCCAGTTTCTGATATTCAAATTGAAGATGTCACTGTTGAAGTACACCAGGATGAGGATATGGGTATTGCTGGTGCTTTTGAGGAAGTTGACGATGAGGATTCTGATGGTGATGTGGTTTGTTTAAATCAGGCAACGTGGGAGACACCTGTTGTCCTTGGGACGAAGAAGCCCATTGTGATGCCTGGGCAAACTACCAAAAAAGCCACCTTTTTGGTGTAGAATGATTTCTCCACAAATCTGGACAACAGGTGTCAAGCCATCTGTTGCCTCTGTCAATCTGTAATAAGTAGGGCTAAGGATGTTAACCACCTAGGAACATCCTCCCTTATACGTCACCTACTGTGCATTCATCAGAAGTCAGTGTCAAGTTGTGAAACTTTGGGTAAGAGCGTAAGCATTCCACTGACACCTAAATCCCTTCTTCCTCTTGTACCCAAGCTCCTGCAAGCCACACCACCAACTTCCTCAATGTCAACTTCCTCCTCAGTCAGGAATGTCAGTCGTCCTGCAGGCCATGTCACTGGCAAGTCTGAGGAGTCCTCTCCTAACCAGGATTCCTCCGGGGGTTCCTTAAGTGATACACCTGCTGTTGCTGCCACTGCTGTTGTTGCTGCTGGGAGTCAATCGTCATCCCAGAGGGGAAGTCGGAAGACCACTTGTACTACTTCAACTAAGCAACTGATTGTCCAACAGTCCTTTGTGAGGAAGATGAAATATGACAGCAGTCATCCTTTTGCAAAGTAGATAACTGAGGCCTTGACAGCTATGTTGGTGTTAGACATGCTTCTGGTATCCGCCATAAGTTCAGTGGGACTTGTTTGAGGTAATGTGTCCCCGGTACCAATCCCATCTAGGTTCCACTTCACCAGGCAGGTGATATCGAGAATGTACAGAGACGTCAGAAAAAGTGTCCTCAGTATCCTAAAAAATGCATTTATACCCACTGTCCACTTAACCACGGACATGTTGACAAGTGGAACAGGGCAGAATAAGGACTATATGACTGTGACAGCCCACTGGGCAGATGTATGGCCTCCCGCAGCAACAACAGCAGCGGCACCAGTAGCAGCATCTCGCAAATGCCAACTCAATCCTAGGTAGACTACGCTATGTGTCACCGATTTCGGTAAGAGGCACACCGCTGACAACCTCTTATGGAAACTGAGGGACATCATCATTGGCTTACCCCAATTAGACTCTCCTGGGGATTTGTGATATTGGACAATGCCACCAATAATGTGCGTGCATTACATCTGAGCAATTTCCAGCACATCCCACGTTTTGCACACACAATTAATTTGGTGGTGCAGAATTTTTTGAAAAATGACAGGAGTATGCCGGAGATGCTGTCGGTTGCCCGAAAAAATTGCGGGCCACTTCCGGGATTCAGCCACCGCGTGCCAAAGACTGGAGTGCCATCAAACACTCCTGAACCTGTCCAGCCATCACCTGAAGCAAGAGATGGTAACGAGGTGGAATTCAACACTCTATATGCTTCAGAGGATGGAGGAGCAGCAAAAGGCCATTCAAGCCTATACATTCACCTACGATATAGGTAAAGGAAGGAGGAATGCACCTGACTCAAGCGCAATGGAGAATAATTTCCGTCTTGTGCAAAGTTCTCCAACCCTTTGAACTTGCCACATGTGAAGTCAGTTCAGACACTGCCAGCTTGAGACAGGTCATTACCCTCATCAGTCTTTTGCAAAAGCAGCTGGAGAAATTGAAGAAAAAGCTAAAAAAGCGATTCTGGAAAGTATGTGGGACTTGTGGATGGAGCCCTTCTTTCACTTTGCCAGGATTCAAGGGTGGTCAATCTGTTGAAATCAGAGCACTACATTTTGGCCACTCAATCCTAGGTTTAAAGCCTACGCTGTATCTCTCTTTCCAGGCAGACACAAGTCTGCAGAGGTTCAAAGACCTGCTGGTGAGAAAATTGTCAACTCAAGCGGAACGTGACCCATCAACAGCTCCTCCTTCATTTTCTCTCGCAACTGGGGCTGCGAGGAAAAGGATAACATTTCCTATCCCACCTGCTGGCGGTCAATCAGGGCAGTCTGGAGTGAGTGCTGACATCTGGTCTGGACTGAAGGACCTTCCAACGATTACTGACATGGCTACTGTCACTGCATATGATTCTGTCACCATTGAAAGATTGGTGGGGGATTATATGAGTGACAGCATCTAAGTAGGCATGTCAGACAGTCCGTATATATACTGGCAGGAAAAAGAGGCAATTTGGATGCCCTTGCACAAACTTTTTTATCTAAGTTACCCCCCCTCCAGTGTGTACTCCGAAAGAGTGTTTAGTGCAGCCACCTTGTCAGCGATCGGCATAGGAAGTTACTTCCACAAAATGTGGAGAAGATGATGTTCATCAAAATGAATTATAAATTACTACGGGAAGATCTTTACCAGCAATTGCCTCCAGAAAGTACACAGGGACCTGTGATGGTGGATTCCAGTGGGGACGAATTAACACTTTGTGAGGAAGAGGTTGTATACATTGAAAGGGGTGATGAATCAGAGGATGACTATGAGGTAAACATCTTACCTCTGTAGAGCCAGTTTGTGTGAGGAGAGATTGATTGCTTCTTTTTTGGTGGTGGCCCAAATAAACCAGTCATTTCAACCACAGTCGTGTGGCAGACCCTGTCGCTGAAATGATTGGTTTGTTAAAGTGTGCATGTCCTGTTTTTACAACATAAGTCCAGTCCAGTGGTGCTGCCATATATGTCCATATATGTCCAGTGGTACTGCCGTATAAATCCAGTACAGTGATGCTGCCGTATAAGTCCATTGGTACTGCCGTATAAGTCCAGTCCAGTGGTGCTGTCTTGTGCTGCATCAGTCCAGTGGTGGTGTCTTGTGCTGCCATAAGTCCAGTGGTGGCGTCCTGTGTTGTATGTTAATTACTCCAAATAAAAGGGTTATATACATTACGTATATTATTATCCAAATCATTTTTACAAGGTTTGCCCTGTGTGGTGTAGGGGTACGCTCGCCTGTGCTGCATATTATTATAATAGCTCCAAATAAAAGGGTTTTATTATCCAAATTAATTTTACAGGTTTTGCTGTGTTTGTGTGTGTGTGGTTTAGGGGTACGCTCTCCTGTGCCACCAATATTGTGCGTGTATTACATCTTGGCAATTTCCAACACATCCCATGTTGTTTGTGCCACACACTTGTGTCGCTTAGCTTAGTCATATCTCATTGCACCTCTTTTTCTTCTTTGCATGATGTGCTGTTTGGGGCCTATTATTTTTAAGTGCCATCCTGTCTGCCATTGCAGTGCCACTTCTAGTTGGGCCAGGTGTTTGTGCCGCACACTTGTGTCGCTTAGCTTAGCCATGCAGCTACCTAATTGCACCTCTTTTTCTTCTTTGCATCATGTGCTGTTTGGGGCCTATTTTTTAAATCTGCCATCCTGTCTGCCACTGCAGTGACACTCCTAGATGGGCCAGGTGTTTGTGCCGCACACTTGTGTCACTTAGCTTAGTCATCCAGCCACCTCGGTGCAACCTTTTGGCTTAAAAACAATATTGTGAGGTGTGAGGTGGTTTTGGCAAAACCAATCCAGATCCAAAACACAAGCATGAAACCAGAACCAAAACCTGAACACAAAACATGAAAAGTGCCCACCGCACATCGCTACCTATATTACATAGTCATTACAAATCAGCCCTGATAACATTTATTCCTGAGAGGCATTTTTTCTATATATTTTGTCTGTGAAAATTAAAATACGTTGAAATAAAGTGAAGTGAAATAAAATAAAAGGTTAAAATAGACTCACTGTGTATTTATTGATTACCAGTTGTTATTCTACAGTATATTTATATGTTTCATATATAGTATTGCATTTTCATCCTAATTACATGTGTACAAATTTAAATGTAGATGAATGATTGTTCCAGCTTGCAAATTATACTCTATAGTTTCTTAAAGTGGTGATGCATTAATTACAAGTATATTTATTGTTTAACTCTAATAGATGGTAGGTGATGTGATTAATCAAATGAATGGGACCACCATATGACTGCCATTCGTTATTAACTATTACCATCCACTCTTAATAATGCATCATGCCACGTCTATTTATGCAGACTGATGAGAATAAGATAAGCAGCTTTTTTCAAAATATTAATTAATTAACCTGTTCAATATATTATCAGTATTAGCCACGATGAATGTGGCTACATCTGTAGTTGTAAGGACCACATAGTATAGGCCACAACGGCACATCAATACATACTGTATATGACATGGTCTAATTTGGAGTGTAATATTGACTTAATTTGTATACTCATTCCATTGTGCGGATGTGAGAAGGTGGGACCTGGAATTACGGCGCTACATGTGACCCACCCACTACATCTGTAGCATCCTGGTCTGATTTTTATTTGCTCAATTATTGATGCAGTTTTATAAGGGTTGAGATCTGGTCTTAATAGTAGGTAATTGGGTCTACGTCTGTATGCCGCCATTGAAGGTTGAGATCTCTGGAATTGCAGATTCGATCTGTTTTTATAATGGGCCAGTGAACTCTTAGGGGCCGCTGTATAGGAGTCATATGGTCATAGGAGGCACTCACAGGACTTCTGCTGATAATAAAAACTGCTGCTCACACCAGTGCTGCGGTGAGTAGCAGCTTTTTTTTTAGCAACAGAAGTCCTGTGAGTGCCGCCTATGACCTATTTGTGTATAACTATTATATTTGGAGGGCACCAAGGCTGATTACTTACAATGTTTATTTATGTGGAGTGCCAGACAACTATCAAAACACACACACAAACACACACTATATATATATATATATATATTTATTTATTTATTTTCTTTTTACATTTAATTATTTTGAGTACATTTTAACTGTATTCCCCTACTATATATTCCGCTTCTGCACACACACTGCTGCATTCTTATTTTCCACTGGTCAAAGCCATGCTGTAGCTCATAATCTGTCAGATGTCTCAACAGCTCCAACGTTTTCTTCTTTACCTCATCTGTAGATTCTAGAGATGAGCGGGTTCGGTTTCTCTGAAACCGAACCCGCACGAACTTCATGTTTTTTTCACGGGTCCGAGCAGACTCGGATCCTCCCGCCTTGCTCGGTTAACCCGAGCGCGCCCGAACGTCATCATGACGCTGTCGGATTCTCGCGAGACTCGGATTCTATATAAGGAGCCGCGCGTCGCCGCCATTTTCACACGTGCATTGAGATTGATAGGGAGAGGACGTGGCTGGCGTCCTCTCCATTAGAAATTAGATTAGAAGAGAGAGAGAGATTGTGCAGAGTCAGACAGAGTTTACCACAGTGACCAGTGCAGTTGTTGTTAGTTAACTTTTATTTATTTTAATATAATATATCCGTTCTCTGCTATATCCGTTCTCTGCCTGAAAAAAAACGATACACAGCAGCAGCCAGTCACACAGTGTGACTCAGTCTGTGTGCACTCAGCTCAGCCCAGTGTGCTGCACATCAATGTATAAAAGGCAAAGCTTATAATAATTGTGGGGGAGACTGGGGAGCACTGCAGGTTGTTATAGCAGGAGCCCCCAGGAGTACATAATATTATATTAATTTAAAATTAAACAGTGCACACTTTTGCTGCAGGAGTGCCACTGCCAGTGTGACTAGTGGTGACCAGTGCCTGACCACCAGTATAGTAGTATATTGTTGTATGTATTGTATACTATCTCTTTATCAACCAGTCTATATTAGCAGCAGACACAGTACAGTGCGGTAGTTCACGGCTGTGGCTACCTCTGTGTCGGCAGTCGGAACTCGGCAGGCAGTCCGTCCATCCATAATTGTATTACAATATATACCACCTAACCGTGGTATTTTTTTTTCTTTCTTTATACCGTCGTCATAGTGTCATACTAGTTGTTACGAGTATACTACTATCTCTTTATCAACCAGTGTACAGTGCGGTAGTTCACGGCTGTGGCTACCTCTGTGTCGGCAGTCGGCAGGCAGTCCGTCCATCCATAATTGTATTATTATTATAATATATACCACCTAACCGTGGTTTTTTTTTCATTCTTTATACCGTCATAGTGTCATACTAGTTGTTACGAGTATACTACTATCTCTTTATCAACCAGTGTACAGTGCGGTAGTTCACGGCTGTGGCTACCTCTGTGTCGGCAGTCGGCAGGCAGTCCGTCCATCCATAATTGTATTATTATTATAATATATACCACCTAACCGTGGTTTTTTTTTCATTCTTTATACCGTCGTCATAGTGTCATACTAGTTGTTACGAGTATACTACTATCTCTTTATCAACCAGTGTACAGTGCGGTAGTTCACGGCTGTGGCTACCTCTGTGTCGGCAGTCGGCAGGCAGTCCGTCCATCCATAATTGTATTATTATTATAATATATACCACCTAACCGTGGTTTTTTTTTCATTCTTTATACCGTCGTCATAGTGTCATACTAGTTGTTACGAGTATACTACTATCTCTTTATCAACCAGTGTACAGTGCGGTAGTTCACGGCTGTGGCTACCTCTGTGTCGGCAGTCGGCAGGCAGTCCGTCCATCCATAATTGTATTATTATTATAATATATACCACCTAACCGTGGGTTTTTTTTCATTCTTTATACCGTCGTCATAGTGTCATACTAGTTGTTACGAGTATACTACTATCTCTTTATCAACCAGTGTACAGTGCGGTAGTTCACGGCTGTGGCTACCTCTGTGTCGGCAGTCGGCAGGCAGTCCGTCCATCCATAATTGTATTATTATTATAATATATACCACCTAACTGTGGTATTTTTTTTTCTTTCTTTATACCGTCGTCATAGTGTCATACTAGTTGTTACGAGTATACTACTATCTCTTTATCAACCAGTGTACAGTGCGGTAGTTCACGGCTGTGGCTACCTCTGTGTCGGCAGTCGGCAGGCAGTCCGTCCATCCATAATTGTATTATTATTATAATATATACCACCTAACCGTGGTTTTTTTTTCATTCTTTATACCGTCGTCATAGTGTCATACTAGTTGTTACGAGTATACTACTATCTCTTTATCAACCAGTGTACAGTGCGGTAGTTCACGGCTGTGGCTACCTCTGTGTCGGCAGTCGGCAGGCAGTCCGTCCATCCATAATTGTATTATTATTATAATATATACCACCTAACTGTGGTATTTTTTTTTCTTTCTTTATACCGTCGTCATAGTGTCATACTAGTTGTTACGAGTATACTACTATCTCTTTATCAACCAGTGTACAGTGCGGTAGTTCACGGCTGTGGCTACCTCTGTGTCGGCAGTCGGCAGGCAGTCCGTCCATCCATAATTGTATTATTATTATAATATATACCACCTAACCGTGGTTTTTTTTTCATTCTTTATACCGTCGTCATAGTGTCATACTAGTTGTTACGAGTATACTACTATCTCTTTATCAACCAGTGTACAGTGCGGTAGTTCACGGCTGTGGCTACCTCTGTGTCGGCAGTCGGCAGGCAGTCCGTCCATCCATAATTGTATTATTATTATAATATATACCACCTAACCGTGGTATTTTTTTTTCTTTCTTTATACCGTCGTCATAGTGTCATACTAGTTGTTACGAGTATACTACTATCTCTTTATCAACCAGTGTACAGTGCGGTAGTTCACGGCTGTGGCTACCTCTGTGTCGGCAGTCGGCAGGCAGTCCGTCCATCCATAATTGTATTATTATTATAATATATACCACCTAACCGTGGTATTTTTTTTTCTTTCTTTATACCGTCGTCATAGTGTCATACTAGTTGTTACGAGTATACTACTATCTCTTTATCAACCAGTGTACAGTGCGGTAGTTCACGGCTGTGGCTACCTCTGTGTCGGCAGTCGGCAGGCAGTCCGTCCATCCATAATTGTATTATTATTATAATATATACCACCTAACCGTGGTTTTTTTTTCATTCTTTATACCGTCGTCATAGTGTCATACTAGTTGTTACGAGTATACTACTATCTCTTTATCAACCAGTGTACAGTGCGGTAGTTCACGGCTGTGGCTACCTCTGTGTCGGCAGTCGGCAGGCAGTCCGTCCATCCATAATTGTATTATTATTATAATATATACCACCTAACCGTGGTTTTTTTATACCACCTAACCGTGGCAGTCCGTCCATAATTGTATACTAGTATCCAATCCATCCATCTCCATTGTTTACCTGAGGTGCCTTTTAGTTCTGCCTATAAAATATGGAGAACAAAAAAGTTGAGGTTCCAAAATTAGGGAAAGATCAAGATCCACTTCCACCTCGTGCTGAAGCTGCTGCCACTAGTCATGGCCGAGACGATGAAATGCCAGCAACGTCGTCTGCCAAGGCCGATGCCCAATGTCATAGTACAGAGCATGTCAAATCCAAAACACCAAATATCAGAAAAAAAAGGACTCCAAAACCTAAAATAAAATTGTCGGAGGAGAAGCGTAAACTTGCCAATATGCCATTTACCACACGGAGTGGCAAGGAACGGCTGAGGCCCTGGCCTATGTTCATGGCTAGTGGTTCAGCTTCACATGAGGATGGAAGCACTCAGCCTCTCGCTAGAAAACTGAAAAGACTCAAGCTGGCAAAAGCACCGCAAAGAACTGTGCGTTCTTTGAAATCCCAAATCCACAAGGAGAGTCCAATTGTGTCGTTTGCGATGCCTGACCTTCCCAACACTGAACGTGAAGAGCATGCGCCTTCCACTATTTGCATGCCCCCTGCAAGTGCTGGAAGGAGCACCCGCAGTCCAGTTCCTGATAGTCAGATTGAAGATGTCAGTGTTGAAGTACACCAGGATGAGGAGGATATGGGTGTTGCTGGCGCTGGGGAGGAAATTGACCAGGAGGATTCTGATGGTGAGGTGGTTTGTTTAAGTCAGGCACCCGGGGAGACACCTGTTGTCCGTGGGAGGAATATGGCCGTTGACATGCCAGGTGAAAATACCAAAAAAATCAGCTCTTCGGTGTGGAGGTATTTCACCAGAAATGCGGACAACAGGTGTCAAGCCGTGTGTTCCCTTTGTCAAGCTGTAATAAGTAGGGGTAAGGACGTTAACCACCTCGGAACATCCTCCCTTATACGTCACCTGCAGCGCATTCATAATAAGTCAGTGACAAGTTCAAAAACTTTGGGTGACAGCGGAAGCAGTCCACTGACCAGTAAATCCCTTCCTCTTGTAACCAAGCTCACGCAAACCACCCCACCAACTCCCTCAGTGTCAATTTCCTCCTTCCCCAGGAATGCCAATAGTCCTGCAGGCCATGTCACTGGCAAGTCTGACGAGTCCTCTCCTGCCTGGGATTCCTCCGATGCATCCTTGCGTGTAACGCCTACTGCTGCTGGCGCTGCTGTTGTTGCCGCTGGGAGTCGATGGTCATCCCAGACGGGAAGTCGTAAGCCCACTTGTACTACTTCCAGTAAGCAATTGACTGTTCAACAGTCCTTTGCGAGGAAGATGAAATATCACAGCAGTCATCCTACTGCAAAGCGGATAACTGAGTCCTTGACAACTATGTTGGTGTTAGACGTGCGTCCGGTATCCGCCGTTAGTTCACAGGGAACTAGACAATTTATTGAGGCAGTGTGCCCCCGTTACCAAATACCATCTAGGTTCCACTTCTCTAGGCAGGCGATACCGAGAATGTACACGGACGTCAGAAAAAGACTCACCAGTGTCCTAAAAAATGCAGTTGTACCCAATGTCCACTTAACCACGGACATGTGGACAAGTGGAGCAGGGCAGGGTCAGGACTATATGACTGTGACAGCCCACTGGGTAGATGTATGGACTCCCGCCGCAAGAACAGCAGCGGCGGCACCAGTAGCAGCATCTCGCAAACGCCAACTCTTTCCTAGGCAGGCTACGCTTTGTATCACCGCTTTCCAGAATACGCACACAGCTGAAAACCTCTTACGGCAACTGAGGAAGATCATCGCGGAATGGCTTACCCCAATTGGACTCTCCTGTGGATTTGTGGCATCGGACAACGCCAGCAATATTGTGTGTGCATTAAATATGGGCAAATTCCAGCACGTCCCATGTTTTGCACATACCTTGAATTTGGTGGTGCAGAATTTTTAAAAAAACGACAGGGGCGTGCAAGAGATGCTGTCGGTGGCCAGAAAAATTGCGGGACACTTTCGGCGTACAGGCACCACGTACAGAAGACTGGAGCACCACCAAAAACTACTGAACCTGCCCTGCCATCATCTGAAGCAAGAAGTGGTAACGAGGTGGAATTCAACCCTCTATATGCTTCAGAGGTTGGAGGAGCAGCAAAAGGCCATTCAAGCCTATACAATTGAGCACGATATAGGAGATGGAATGCACCTGTCTCAAGTGCAGTGGAGAATGATTTCAACGTTGTGCAAGGTTCTGATGCCCTTTGAACTTGCCACACGTGAAGTCAGTTCAGACACTGCCAGCCTGAGTCAGGTCATTCCCCTCATCAGGCTTTTGCAGAAGAAGCTGGAGGCATTGAAGAAGGAGCTAACACGGAGCGATTCCGCTAGGCATGTGGGACTTGTGGATGCAGCCCTTAATTCGCTTAACAAGGATTCACGGGTGGTCAATCTGTTGAAATCAGAGCACTACATTTTGGCCACCGTGCTCGATCCTAGATTTAAAGCCTACCTTGGATCTCTCTTTCCGGCAGACACAGGTCTGCTGGGGTTGAAAGACCTGCTGGTGACAAAATTGTCAAGTCAAGCGGAACGCGACCTGTCAACATCTCCTCCTTCACATTCTCCCGCAACTGGGGGTGCGAGGAAAAGGCTCAGAATTCCGAGCCCACCCGCTGGCGGTGATGCAGGGCAGTCTGGAGCGACTGCTGATGCTGACATCTGGTCCGGACTGAAGGACCTGACAACGATTACGGACATGTCGTCTACTGTCACTGCATATGATTCTCTCAACATTGATAGAATGGTGGAGGATTATATGAGTGACCGCATCCAAGTAGGCACGTCACACAGTCCGTACTTATACTGGCAGGAAAAAGAGGCAATTTGGAGGCCCTTGCACAAACTGGCTTTATTCTACCTAAGTTGCCCTCCCACAAGTGTGTACTCCGAAAGAGTGTTTAGTGCCGCCGCTCACCTTGTCAGCAATCGGCGTACGAGGTTACATCCAGAAAATGTGGAGAAGATGATGTTCATTAAAATGAATTATAATCAATTCCTCCGCGGAGACATTGACCAGCAGCAATTGCCTCCACAAAGTACACAGGGAGCTGAGATGGTGGATTCCAGTGGGGACGAATTGATAATCTGTGAGGAGGGGGATGTACACGGTGATATATCGGAGGGTGAAGATGAGGTGGACATCTTGCCTCTGTAGAGCCAGTTTGTGCAAGGAGAGATTAATTGCTTCTTTTTTGGGGGGGGTCCAAACCAACCCATCATATCAGTCACAGTCGTGTGGCAGACCCTGTCACTGAAATGATGGGTTGGTTAAAGTGTGCATGTCCTGTTTTGTTTATACAACATAAGGGTGGGTGGGAGGGCCCAAGGATAATTCCATCTTGCACCTCTTTTTTCTTTTCTTTTTCTTTGCATCATGTGCTGATTGGGGAGGGTTTTTTGGAAGGGACATCCTGCGTGACACTGCAGTGCCACTCCTAGATGGGCCCGGTGTTTGTGTCGGCCACTAGGGTCGCTTATCTTTCTCACACAGTCAGCTACCTCATTGCGCCTCTTTTTTTCTTTGCGTCATGTGCTGTTTGGGGAGGGTTTTTTGGAAGGGACATCCTGCGTGACACTGCAGTGCCACTCCTAGATGGGCCCGGTGTTTGTGTCGGCCACTAGGGTCGCTTATCTTTCTCACACAGTCAGCTACCTCATTGCGCCTCTTTTTTTCTTTGCGTCATGTGCTGTTTGGGGAGGGTTTTTTGGAAGGGACATCCTGCGTGACACTGCAGTGCCACTCCTAGATGGGCCCGGTGTTTGTGTCGGCCACTAGGGTCGCTTATCTTTCTCACACAGTCAGCTACCTCATTGCGCCTCTTTTTTTCTTTGCGTCATGTGCTGTTTGGGGAGGGTTTTTTGGAAGGGACATCCTGCGTGACACTGCAGTGCCACTCCTAGATGGGCCCGGTGTTTGTGTCGGCCACTAGGGTCGCTAATCTTACTCACACAGCTACCTCATTGCGCCTCTTTTTTTCTTTGCGTCATGTGCTGTTTGGGGAGGGTTTTTTGGAAGGGACATCCTGCGTGACACTGCAGTGCCACTCCTAGATGGGCCCGGTGTTTGTGTCGGCCACTAGGGTCGCTTATCTTACTCACACAGCGACCTCGGTGCAAATTTTAGGACTAAAAATAATATTGTGAGGTGTGAGGTATTCAGAATAGACTGAAAATGAGTGTAAATTATGGTTTTTGAGGTTAATAATACTTTGGGATCAAAATGACCCCCACATTCTATGATTTAAGCTGTTTTTTAGGGTTTTTTGAAAAAAACACCCGAATCCAAAACACACCCGAATCCGACAAAAAAAATTCGGTGAGGTTTTGCCAAAACGCGGTCGAACCCAAAACACGGCCGCGGAACCGAACCCAAAACCAAAACACAAAACCCGAAAAATTTCCGGCGCTCATCTCTAGTAGATTCTTCTGGGACTGTGTGGCGAATCACCATATATACTGTATATATCAATCCGCCAAGTGTTACAAACTGGCACTTCTGTCAAACTTGTAGCTAGGCATTTCGCCACCAACGGCCACCAAACAGCAACTTTAAAATGCAAGATTATAGACTGGATACCTGCTACAGATAGAGGTGGTGGTTGGGCACTTGCACTTAAAAGAAGGGAGAGCCTGTGGATTCACCTTCTAGACACAGTCTTACGAAAGGCCTTAATGAAAACCATCCTTATAACATTATTCTGTAATCCGCAATGATGATTCGTGGTGGCTTGTACCTTAAGCTATAAAATCCCTTGCTAACATGTTGAGATTTGTTTATATGTTCATAAATGTTTATACATTTTTTAACAAAGATATACTATGGTCCAAATGCAATACATTATATACATTACAAGTAGAGATGAGCTGGTTTGATTCTTTGGGAACCGAACACACCCGAACATTGAGACCCGAGGCGGGATCCGAGTCTGGCTTGGGACTTCCCGCCTTCCCGTCAGTTTCCAAAGTGAGGCCGAACATCATATTCCTGCACTTAGATTCTCACGGGTTTTGGATTCTATATAAGTGATTGGCGCCATCTTCACTCCAGCTGTGGAGAGTGTACTGGACGGATGTGTCCATCTTAGTACTGTGTTGTCTGGCGTGGGGTGGGTGCGCTCTCTCTGCTGTATCTGTAATAAAGGGTGCTCTCTCTACTGTATCTGAAAGGGGTGCTCTCTCTGTCTGTTGTATCTGAAAAGGGTGTGACCAGTCCGTCCATCCAGGGACTCCACCCCAGTGTAAAATTAAAATAATAAAAGCTAAAAACAAAAAGCCTAAAAATCTAATTATACATTTTTAATTTCTTGGTTTGTGGGGTACCCCAGTGTACTATACAATTTTTTATTTTTTTTTAATAAGTACTGTGACACTGCTGGTCAGCCGCAGTATATTATTTCCTACTCATACACGTATTGTGCAAAGCTGTTGGTGAAGCTAAACCGCAGTGTGTAATAATATATATTTCTGACTCATTTGTGCGACACTATAACCGCAGTGTGTGATATAAAAAAATAATTTATATATTTTGATTTACATTAATATTTTGTGCTGTGTCATCCCAGTATACATCCAGGGACTGCAGCTGCCCCATCATCTATGGGTGTTCTGTTAGTCCACCCAAAATAAAAGACATCTATTTTTATTTTTTGTGCTGTATTCTCCCAGTATACATCCAGGCGTGCTCCATCCATTTCAAGGTGCTGTGTCCATAGCTCATATTCTTATGTTATAACTCATTATCCTATTTTCCTAATTCTTATTATCACCAAATTGTGATTACTTTAAAGTAATATTATTAATATTAATTCTAAATTAACTAAATTTAAATTAAATTAATATAACTAAACTTTCCACACTTGTATAGCAAACTTTCTGCTTATCAAAGATATCTTTGAGGAACAGAAGAACTTAATCCAAAATAAATTAAAATCATGATTACAGCATTTAAAATATTGTCTTTTTTCATTCTTCTTCCAATTTATCTTTATGTGTACTGAAATCTCGAGCCTTGCCTAATGCATCATTTTTTAAAAATACATTCTTTTAAAAAAATATTTTGTGTTGTGTCATCCCAGTATACATCCAGGGACTGCAGCTGCTCTGTCCATCTATGGGTGTTCTATCAGTCCATCCAAAATAAAATACGTCTTTTTTTATATTTTGTGCTGTATCCTCCCAGTATACATCCAGGTGTGCTCCGTCCATTTCAGGGTGCTGTGTCAGTAAAGCATATTCTTATGTTATATCTTATTGTTCTATTTTCATAATTCTTCTTATCACCACATTGTGATTTATTCAAAGTAATATCATTAATAATAATTAGGTAAGTATGCATTCGGCACTCCATGTAATTCAAACAAATGCCCGGTGCCTTCTCAAGCAGAGATTTCACCCCGAATCATATAGATAGATGAACGAGCGGCACTCACTCAGCTTCTGTGAAAAATTAATACAGATGGATATTATGATTAAAAAAAATTTAGAGCATGGTTACTTGAATAGCTTGTTACATAAAGCAAAAATTAAAGTGTTGGCAGCACCTAAGATCAAACTACCAGAAAGTAATAGTAGAAAGACCGATGATTGTATTGTATATGTTAATCAATATTCGACAGCTAGTAAACGTTTAACAACTTGTGCTAAGAGACATTGGCCAATTATACAGTCTGATGCTGATTTATCGTCTATATCTGATAAACGTTTGCTGTCATGTTATCGTAGAGGTCGCAACCTGAGAGACATATTGGTCCATTCAGATGTCTCTGATTTTTTCTGTGAATAGAGCCAGTAATTTTTTATCTAAAAAAACAGGCAATTATCAGTGTCTTGGTTGTACTACTTGTATCTATTTAGAACAAGGTGATACATTTTATCATCCCCATACAGGTAAAGCTATAAAAATTAAACATTGTCTCACATGCACTTCAAGGATTGTGGTGTACTACATTAAATGCCCTTGTGGGCTATTTTACATAGGGAAAACTTACTGCATATTTAGAGAACGTATGGCACAACACCGTAGTGCTGTGAAACTTATTCTAGAGGGGAAGCCCATTGATCAGCCAGTAGCAAAACATTTTTAACTATGAGTCCATAATCTTTCTAGTTTGAGATACAAAATGATTGATTTTATTCCTGAAGATAGACGTGGTGGAGACAGAAGTAAGAAATTACTCCAATGTGAAACACGTTGGATCTTCCGTTTAAATACCTTAGCCCCTGTTGGATTTAATGAATCTCTGTCTTTCAGCAGTTTTTTGTAATATAACATCTCTTGTATGTAATTGGAGTGGCTTATATGATTTATTCATGAAATGTTTGCTAATATTACGGTAGATATATTTTTTGATTCTTTCTGCATTGACCTAGAACCATCTGATGTTTGGAATAACATTTGATAATGCTGATTTACATACAGGACTAAAAGCAACACACTAAAAAGACATCTTATACACTTCAAATGAAGCTGCTGCGGCTGCTAGACCTAATACACAACCTACGTACTTATTACACCATTAGCATACAGAGTCCCGTACCGTGTACGGACTTTGCGTACAAACACAGTGCTGGCTGTATAAAGTACACACAGCGCGTACACACCCAATGATACACCGTGAACCCTTAACAGCTATTCAATGCGATAATAATACACTTTAAACCTTAACAGGGAAAGGAAGACACAACACCAGATTGTAATTAAACTACTGGGATCTGACACCACAGCATATTATTACTGAAAGGGGGTTACAATAACAAACAATACAATACAAAAGAATAATGGCTACAGTCAATGTTACATACTTTTGGTTTCACCTGCTCTTCCCGGTCCGGTCCTCAGTCATCACGGGTGATGACCTTCAGAGTCTGTGATAGTGACCTGGCCTGCAGCTGGCTCTTTATACAGTAGATCAAAACATAATACAATAGACACTGTGTGCTCTTCTTCCATTGGTTCGGGGGTGGGACATATCCTGTGCACCGGGGATCTTTGGTCAGCTCAAGAAGTGGGCGATGGCTAGGACTTGAGATGTGGTTTCTGTTGTTTGCATCTGAGTTCCCATGACCAGTTAAACCCATCACATTAATCATACATAAATCTGGTATTATTAATAACTTAATGTGGTACTATATAATAATGTTCTTATTCCCACCAGATTAATGTTTACGTGACTCTGAACAATATGATCCCACACATGATATGATTATCTATTTCCATCCTCAAGATATACATATATCCACATATATCCATATACTCATATATATATGTATCGAGGATATGCTGTTGGCTACCATGGATGTTTGTTCCCTGTACACTATCATCCCCCATGATCAAGGTCTACAAGCATTAGCAAACGCCTGGCAACAATACCCACCAACTGGACCGTCGACTGAATTTCTCCTGGAATTGGCCACTGCAGTCTTTAAACATAATCACTTTCTCTATCTAGGAAAATACTACCTGCAACGCAAAGGGACCACGATTGGTTCGAACCTGACGCCGGCATACGCTAATATCTATATGGCTGAATATGAACAACGACATATCTTCCCGAGATTTGGATCACAGATTTTGTTCTACAAAAGATTTATTGACGATGTATTCCTGTTGTGGAAAGGGTCATTAGATTCATTTAACCAAATGGTCAGCACATTGAACGGACTGGATAGTCCAGTAAGATTCACTTATCAGGCAGACACTGTCAGCATCAATTTTCTGAACATTACCATCACACTGGAAGGGGGTCGTATTAACACAAGTCTTTATAGAAAACCCACGGACCGTAATACCTTGCTGCTTGCAACTAGTCAACATCCACCTGCTCTCAAGGACAATCTCCCTATCTCTCAATTTCTGAGAGTGATGCGCAACAACACTAATCAGGATATCATGGAAACACAATTATCTGAGATGACTTCAAGATTCCTTGAGCGAGAATATGACAAGAAAACGGTTATGCAATGTCTGATGAAGGCCAGGAGAAAGTTTGACCCATACACAGCTACAACGCAGGTGACACCTGCACCAGACCGTATGGTCTTCACGACCACATATGATCATCTGTCCAACAGGGTCCGAGGAGACGTCTGCAAGAACTGGCCTATTTTAACCTCCGATGACCAGCTCAAACTGAAAAGGACACCACCCCCCATTATGGCCTATCGTAGGGCGGCAAATTTAAAACAGCTACTATTAAGACCTATAGACAAACAAACAATAGCAGCGCTAATTAATTGATAACACTTGATGGATTGAGTGATAAAACCTTATATTTAATAAGATGGCGATTTTAAGCCATAATTAAAAAGAAATGTGCACAGCTCATAAATGAATAAAATAGTATGGGTCTCAACTTAGATTGCCTATTAATATGCAGTCCGTTCCTATATTGTGAACTGGGTAAGTAGATGAGTGACTTAAATGTGCAAAGAGACTGACTGCGCAGTCTGACCATCCAACTTTACCAATGCCGCTAGAGGTGAAGTCCTTTGGAAATCTTTGATGTATGCAAACGTCCAAAAGGGGTTCCTCAGTATTTTGCGGTGTCCTTCTCCTTAGGTGGTGAGTTGTTGGATGTCACAAGTTCTTAATTGCCACAATTCATCTGCAACGGTAAACGTCCAGTTCTGGTCCGGATATAGGCAGTAAAAAGTAACGGATGGTGACCCAAAGATGATTCCTATTAAGACCTATGGCTGGACAGGAATCACCCACAAACACTACTTGGTTGCATGAGAAAAGGCCTGGTTGCTTCAAATGCACTGGGTGTACTACGTGCAGGGGAATCCTAACAGGCCCAACATTCCCGCATCCCCATTCGGGGCGACTGATAGCCATTAAGTATAGACTACATTGCGCTATGGACCATTTGATTTACATTCTAACGTGCCCGTGCGGACTGTATTATTTGGGAATGACGACCAGACGATTTCGTGACAGGATGGCGAACCACAGAACGTCAATACATCAGGCGATCACTACGGGGACTGACACTTTGCCGGTGGCCAGACATTTTTTGACTTTACGACATCAAGTATCTGACCTCAGGTCAAAATTGATAGACTGGATAGCCCCATTACAGCGAGGCGGTGACCGTGCTCTCTTGCTCAGAAAACGAGAAAGCTTGTGGATACACAAACTGGACACGATAGCACCAAAAGGAATGAATGAAAACAATCCTTTATCTATTTTCTTGAAATAGATTTATGAATTCTATTGGGATAATTTATTTATATAAACTTGTTCAGCCACAAGGGTGTAATTGTTAATACCCCACGGGCTGTGGGATTACTTATGTGTATTTCTCTTGTTCCCCTACCTAGCATGTTGTTGTCTGTCCATTTTTCATGCCTTTTTGTATTATGGTACAGTACCAATATAGTGACCTCACCGGCCTCTATTATACCCAGCTTAGATCGGAATTTGTTGATATAATGGTTATGCTTATTATACTAACTATAAATAATGCCCTGTGGAAATTATATTCATGGTGGGAGGTAGATTATGAGCTGGATCGCAGTGGGTAATTTACCCATCGCTGCCAGTCTCATATCTGCCCAATAGCCAGTAATGCACACGAGTGTAATAAACTAATATTAATGTAGTACCCTGTATATTGCTCTGATGTCAGTGATACACTCCAGTGACCCGCGGTGGGTAATTCCCCCAGCGCCGCCGGTTCCACATCTGCCCATTCATTTGTTACACTCCAGTGCAATAAACCATTGATATGCTAACCAGTATTCCACTTCATACCAGTAATGTATTCTAGTACTACACCACCTCACTGAACTATTGCTAGGTGTTCAGCGGTGACCGCTATTGTGGATACTAAATAAACAGCTCACTTCCGGTAAACCCCCGGAAGTGACGCGTGCGTTCTAGCACATGGCTTACCCCACTTCCGGGTTGCGTTCTACGGCGCGCCCGATGCACCGATAAATCACACGGACGCAGCACGCTTCCTGTGAATCAGGAAGTGATGCTTGCGGCTCAGCCAAGCGTTCCACCCCACTTCCTGCAAGTGTGGGGGCGGGACTAGCGCCCTTAGCTGGTTATTTAATGGAGGCCGGTGAGGCAACATCTCTGTAATAACAATTACCTAATATGCTGACCACGCTGTGATCATGACTGCTTTGACCACGTTGTAACTCCTTGACAAAGGTCCTGGTGTGGACCGAAACGTCAGAAATGGATATTACATTGGAACTGTGAGATTACCTTTACATTAAATACTTTTTTTGCTGATTTATTGGAGTAAAGTCTGGAAAATGCTATCTGTTCCACTAGGTGGATAATCCTGTATTATATATATATATATATATATGAATATGGATAGATAGGGGTTCTGGCGACCACTTGTGTTTATATATAAAAATATTTAGAGGACTAAAATACAATTTTAAAAGGACATGGTAAAAAAGCCTTTGTTTTGTAAAAAAGTTAAAACAATTTATTTGTCAAAAATACATAAGAACACTGATTTAAAGCAATCACTATTTTTTAAACATATAATTACATATATGACATGAAGTGGTAAAAAGGTGTATATACGTAAAAAATTGGATATATGTTAAAAAAGTATATATAAAAACTTCCTTAAGACATAAAAAGAGTAAAAAAGATTAAAACTATTGAAAATAGCTTAACTTAAGATGGAGCTTAATTTAAGATGGAGGGTCATACAGGATATCCCAACGCATTTCGTCAGTCTGACTTCTGACCCCTTGATGAAGTCAGACTGTCTTAAGGAAGTTTTTATATATACTTTTTAACATATATCCAATTTTTTACATATATACACCTTTTTACCATTTCATGTCATATATGTAATTTTATGTTTAAAAAATAGTAATTGCTTTAAATCAGTGTTCTTATGTATTTTTGACAAATAAATAGTTTTAACTCTTTTACAAAACAAAGGCTTTTTTACCATGTCCTTTTAAAATTGTATTTTAGTCCTCTAAATATTTTTATATATAAACACCAGTGGTCGCCAGAACCCCTACCTATCCATATTCATCCTAACACTATACAGCATCTTACCAATGCTGAAATTCTAGGGGATGGCTGACACCCTATTATCCATAAGGGAGTGTTTTTACATATACGTGTTTTTATAAAATTCTTTAGGTGATTTTTCCCTCACAAGTGGCGCTATACTCCTATTATACATATATATATATATATATATATATATAAGTTCCAAACAGTCCACACTCTGGCCTTTCAAGTATATGCTGGGGTGACTTCCATTATAGTGATAGGTATTGACCCATCGCTTTCCAATATACATCCAAAAGTAAAGGAGCACTCACCAGTTTTCAAAAGCAAGTTTTCTTTATTTTCAGTGGATCATATGAAACAGGGGTGTATCGACGTTTCGGTCCCCAGTTTGGACCTTTGTCAAGAACATCTAGTATGGTGAATAGCCCTCATTTATACCCAAATGTGGCCCTCCCACCAATCATCCAATTAGAGTGATCCCAAATTTTATACATTAAAATACAGACATAGTACAACAAATACAAACAAGACTTACTAACATATAACAGTAAATGTGCAAATCTTACTTTAAAATCATATATCCATTGTGAACCGCCATATAGACTGCTGTGATCACTGCAGAAGCGGCGTGCGTTCCACTGCGTCCCGTACTTCCGGTCTGTGGAACGCACGCTCCGGTCACATGACCGGAAGTGTGTACTGAAAGCTGGTATAGATAAACTTAGAGTGCTCTGCAAATCTCAGTACTTCCTGTCTCTGGAACGCAAGTTCCAGTATCTTATCAGGAAGTGATAGGTGTATGTAAACAGTTGCCTCCGTTGTCATAGCGATCAATAGTCTAAAACGAGATTCTAAGAGTATTCATATATTAGCAAGTATCACCATGGATATATGTATCTCAAACAAGGCCATATTTGGCTAATATTACAAAGACTCTGGTATGATTTGAATTACATTCTAATATTGTAAAACTATATTATTGTTATCTAGTTTATTTATCTGTTAACAAACTTCAACAATTAAGGGCATGGGCACAGACCATCCTTATTATGGAAATCCAAAGTCGCAAAAAAATGTGATATTAGGAAAAACAAAAAACAAACATAAAAATAAAAATAAAAATAAAAAATAGAGATAAAAATAAAAATATGTATTTGCTGAAGACGTGAATTTAGAGAATTATTCCAAAAATATCCCATAATGAATGCCTTCATTTAGGCCTCGCGGGCGAATAGTGTCAAGCCGGTAGATCCATGATGCCTCTCGTTGCAACAATAATTTTGCTCTGTCTCCTCCCCTTTTCAGGGGTAGTATCCGATCTATGATCATGCATTTAAGTGATGCCAGAGTATGTTTCGCTTCATAAAAATGCCTTGCGACAGGCTTGTCTGAATGTCCAACACTTAGTGCTGTTCTGATGGATAGGCGATGATTCGCCATTCTCTCTCTAAATGGACGAATCGTTTTGCCCACATACATCAGAGAGCATGGGCACATAAGTATGTAAATGATGAAATCAGACATACAGCTTACTCGCTGCTGAATCTTAATTTTCTTTCCAGTATGCGGATGATGGAAGTATTCACCAGAATTCATACTTCTGCACGTAGTGCAGTTGACACATCGATAGCACCCCATTTTCTGTGGTTGTAGCCATGAGTCAGAGTCAGATTTTTGTAATCTATCAGGTTGCATAAGGATATCTTTCAAATTTCGCCCCCGTTTGAAGCTAATTAGAGGCTTAGTTGGTAGATATTTGTTGAGAGCTGGATCACTCTTCACCACCGGCCAGAGATCTTTTACTGCTTGTCGTACTGCTGAACCTGCAGTATCAAATGTCGTAGTGACCACAAATGGATTTTGCACCTTCTGTTTCCTCCGATTTCCAGAGGAGAAGATCTTCCGTGCTTTATGCAAGCAGTTGTTGATAATCTGTTCGCTGTATCCTCTAGAGGAAAATCTCAACTTCATCTCTTCAAGTTGTATATTGGCTGTATCTGGGTCTGAATTGTTGCGAAGTACTCGCAAAAATTGTGAGACCGGCATGTTTAATTTAAGGGAACCAGGATGGTAACTTCCAAACTGCAACAGAGTGTTGCGATCCGTGGACTTCCTGAATAGTCTGTGTCCATACCCAAACTCTGTGGCATAAATGGTCACATCTAAAAAGTTAATTTCATTTCTACTGAACTCCATAGTCAGCCTAATTGGGGAGTCCAGATCATTAAGGCTTTTCAACATATTTTGCAATGCCACCTCATTATTCGTCCAAATCAGGAATATGTCGTCAATAAAGCGACGGTAGAAGCCGATACTATCTCCAAACAGCGGGAGTATCTGTGTATTCTCATAGATATCCATAAATAAATTAGCATACGATGGCGCAATGTTGCTTCCCATCGCAGTACCAGCTGTTTGGAGATAGTATCGGCCGCCATATTGAAAATAATTGCACGTTAGAGTTAATTCCAATAAATCAATCAAAAATTCAATCGGTGGTGAACCCGTGTGTGTTCGAGATAGAGCTCGACGAGCAGCCATCAGTCCTTCATTGTGTGGTATAACAGTGTATAAGGACGCCACGTCCATCGTTACCAGGATTCCATGTTTGGATGCCGGAAGTACCTTTATCATTTTCAAGAAATCATCTGTGTCCTTTATGTAGCTCACTGTGTTTTTCACACATTTCTGTAAAAAGCTATCTAAGTACTGTGCCACAGGTGAAAATAAAGAGTTACGGGCCGATATGATTGGTCGGCCCGGAGGTTTCACTAACGTCTTATGTATCTTTGGCGTCAAGTACAAGATGGGGCAAATAGGGTATTCAGTTTTGAGAAAAGATAATGTATCGGCATCTATCCAGCCATTATTAAAACCTATATCTAGACTAATGTCTAAACGTTTTTTAAAAGATATTGTAGGGTCTCCCCCTAATATCTTGTATGTGTTACTATCTGACAGTTGCCTAGTGGCTTTATTGTCATAATCCTTAGTATCTAGTACCACCACCGCGCCCCCCTTATCGGCTGGGCGTATTGTCAATAAAGGATTATTTTTCAAATCTCTAAGTGCTTTTTTCTCAAGAGGATTTAAATTAAACCTCATATGTTTTTGTCGGGAAAGTGATTCCTGTATATTGCAATCCAGTAACCTGGTAAAAGTTTTGATACTTGGGTTTAATGAGGGTGGGTCATACGTACTCTTCTTTTTAAATTTTATTTTAGTGTAATCCATTTTACTGGTGTTTTGAAATTTTTCAGTAAGTCTTAGTTTTCTGCCTAGTTTGAATTTATCAACCGACCACCGAAATTTGTCAAATCTAGGTGTCGGTATGAAGCTCAATCCCTTGGATAATAGACTTATCTCAGGTTCAGTGAGTTTGTGAGATGATAGGTTAATTACCGAGTCTTCGGAGTTTTTGTTGTCTTCTTTTTTTCTGTATTTGCCCCGCCTAAGGTGGGGCCTTCTGCGTTTAAAGCAGAGTTATTGATTTTTGAACGAGTATTAGCCCTTGGTAAAGGTGGTTTACCAGTGGTCTGGGTATCCGAAGAATCCCTATCAGAAGATGAAAAACTATCAAATTGGGATTGATTATATTGGTATTTATTGTATCTACGTCTAAAGGGTACTGAATTATCACTGCCTGTGAGCCACCTGTAGACTCTGTGATCCTTATAATCACGTTCAACTTTGATCAACTTAGCTCTTTTAAATGTCACTAGGTCTTTGTGATATTTATCAATTTGATCTTTGAGTTTACTAAGCCACTGCTGTGAGCTATCTGCTTGTAAAATATCAATTGCTACAGCTCGAGAGGCAGTCAATTCAGTTCTCACTTTCTTTAGATCAACCCCAACTTCTTCTATTACAAGTAAGAGTAAATCGAAAGAGCATTTATTAAGAACCGTGCACCACCTGCTGCAAAAGGCTGGATTACTTCTACCAATTGTCGGGGTATTTTTTATACGAAAACCCCTAGGTAGCTGTTTTTTGCGATAGTAATCCGATAGAAATTGCCCATGCAGCAAGAGGTCCACTTCCTTCTTTTGTAGATTTAATAATTTATGATACAAATCTAATGCACTTTCTGCCGGTAATTTCTCAAAATCACTGAACTCAGATAGCACCCTTTCCGCATCCTCATCTGTCAGTGCTAATAGTTCATGTTCAGCTGAAAATAACAGTTCAGTTGATACCAGATTATCCATATGTAAAAGGGACAGATACACTTTAAGAAAAAATACATACACTTTATACTGATGTTTAAGTGACCCAAACAATTCAGAAAAATTTAGACCATCAATGCCACAGAGTAAATTGAAAAAAATGAAAAAAAGAAAAAAAGGAAAAAAGAAAAATGAAAAAAGACAAATAATCAAAATTTCAACAAAAAATTATACGGAAAAATCAAAAATCCAGAGTCCTGTATAGAGCCATTATATTTATACATGCCAAGTAGTTAATCCAGTTGAAAAAAAATTTCTCATAAAACATTCAATCCTTTTAGCCTGGTGCCGGACATAACGTCTCAACTATATGTTGAAACAAATATAAGTTCCAAACAGTCCACACTCTGGCCTTTCAAGTATATGCTGGGGTGACTTCCATTATAGTGATAGGTATTGACCCATCGCTTTCCAATATACATCCAAAAGTAAAGGAGCACTCACCAGTCTTCAAAAGCAAGTTTTCTTTATTTTCAGTGGATCATATGAAACAGGGGTGTATCGACGTTTCGGTCCCCAGTTTGGACCTTTGTCAAGAACATCTAGTATGGTGAATAGCCCTCATTTATACCCAAATGTGGCCCTCCCACCAATCATCCAATTAGAGTGATCCCAAATTTTATACATTAAAATACAGACATAGTACAACAAATACAAACAAGACTTACTAACATATAACAGTAAATGTGCAAATCTTACTTTAAAATCATATATCCATTGTGAACCGCCATATAGACTGCTGTGATCACTGCAGAAGCGGCGTGCGTTCCACTGCGTCCCGTACTTCCGGTCTGTGGAACGCACGCTCCGGTCACATGACCGGAAGTGTGTACTGAAAGCTGGTATAGATAAACTTAGAGTGCTCTGCAAATCTCAGTACTTCCTGTCTCTGGAACGCAAGTTCCAGTATCTTATCAGGAAGTGATAGGTGTATGTAAACAGTTGCCTCCGTTGTCATAGCGATCAATAGTCTAAAACGAGATTCTAAGAGTATTCATATATTAGCAAGTATCACCATGGATATATGTATCTCAAACAAGGCCATATTTGGCTAATATTACAAAGACTCTAGTATGATTTGAATTACATTCTAATATTGTAAAACTATATTATTGTTATCTAGTTTATTTATCTGTTAACAAACTTCAACAATTAAGGGCATGGGCACAGACCATCCTTATTATGGAAATCCAAAGTCGCAAAAAAATGTGATATTAGGAAAAACAAAAAACAAACATAAAAATAAAAATAAAAATAAAAAATAGAGATAAAAATAAAAATATGTATTTGCTGAAGACGTGAATTTAGAGAATTATTCCAAAAATATCCCATAATGAATGCCTTCATTTAGGCCTCGCGGGCGAATAGTGTCAAGCCGGTAGATCCATGATGCCTCTCGTTGCAACAATAATTTTGCTCTGTCTCCTCCCCTTTTCAGGGGTAGTATCCGATCTATGATCATGCATTTAAGTGATGCCAGAGTATGTTTCGCTTCATAAAAATGCCTTGCGACAGGCTTGTCTGAATGTCCAACACTTAGTGCTGTTCTGATGGATAGGCGATGATTCGCCATTCTCTCTCTAAATGGACGAATCGTTTTGCCCACATACATCAGAGAGCATGGGCACATAAGTATGTAAATGATGAAATCAGACATACAGCTTACTCACTGCTGAATCTTAATTTTCTTTCCAGTATGCGGATGATGGAAGTATTCACCAGAATTCATACTTCTGCACGTAGTGCAGTTGACACATCGATAGCACCCCATTTTCTGTGGTTGTAGCCATGAGTCAGAGTCAGATTTTTGTAATCTATCAGGTTGCATAAGGATATCTTTCAAATTTCGCCCCCGTTTGAAGCTAATTAGAGGCTTAGTTGGTAGATATTTGTTGAGAGCTGGATCACTCTTCACCACCGGCCAGAGATCTTTTACTGCTTGTCGTACTGCTGAACCTGCAGTATCAAATGTCGTAGTGACCACAAATGGATTTTGCACCTTCTGTTTCCTACGATTTCCAGAGGAGAAGATCTTCCGTGCTTTATGCAAGCAGTTGTTGATAATCTGTTCGCTGTATCCTCTAGAGGAAAATCTCAACTTCATCTCTTCAAGTTGTATATTGGCTGTATCTGGGTCTGAATTGTTGCGAAGTACTCGCAAAAATTGTGAGACCGGCATGTTTAATTTAAGGGAACCAGGATGGTAACTTCCAAACTGCAACAGAGTGTTGCGATCCGTGGACTTCCTGAATAGTCTGTGTCCATACCCAAACTCTGTGGCATAAATGGTCACATCTAAAAAGTTAATTTCATTTCTACTGAACTCCATAGTCAGCCTAATTGGGGAGTCCAGATCATTAAGGCTTTTCAACATATTTTGCAATGCCACCTCATTATTCGTCCAAATCAGGAATATGTCGTCTATAAAGCGACGGTAGAAGCCGATACTATCTCCAAACAGCGGGAGTATCTGTGTATTCTCATAGATATCCATAAATAAATTAGCATACGATGGCGCAATGTTGCTTCCCATCGCAGTACCAGCTGTTTGGAGATAGTATCGGCCGCCATATTGAAAATAATTGCACGTTAGAGTTAATTCCAATAAATCAATCAAAAATTCAATCGGTGGTGAACCCGTGTGTGTTCGAGATAGAGCTCGACGAGCAGCCATCAGTCCTTCATTGTGTGGTATAACAGTGTATAAGGACGCCACGTCCATCGTTACCAGGATTCCATGTTTGGATGCCGGAAGTACCTTTATCATTTTCAAGAAATCATCTGTGTCCTTTATGTAGCTCACTGTGTTTTTCACACATTTCTGTAAAAAGCTATCTAAGTACTGTGCCACAGGTGAAAATAAAGAGTTACGGGCCGATATGATTGGTCGGCCCGGAGGTTTCACTAACGTCTTATGTATCTTTGGCGTCAAGTACAAGATGGGGCAAATAGGGTATTCAGTTTTGAGAAAAGATAATGTATCGGCATCTATCCAGCCATTATTAAAACCTATATCTAGACTAATGTCTAAACGTTTTTTAAAAGATATTGTAGGGTCTCCCCCTAATATCTTGTATGTGTTACTATCTGACAGTTGCCTAGTGGCTTCATTGTCATAATCCTTAGTATCTAGTACCACCACCGCGCCCCCCTTATCGGCTGGGCGTATTGTCAATAAAGGATTATTTTTCAAATCTCTAAGTGCTTTTTTCTCAAGAGGATTTAAATTAAACCTCATATGTTTTTGTCGGGAAAGTGATTCCTGTATATTGCAATCCAGTAACCTGGTAAAAGTTTTGATACTTGGGTTTAATGAGGGTGGGTCATACGTACTCTTCTTTTTAAATTTTATTTTAGTGTAATCCATTTTACTGGTGTTTTGAAATTTTTCAGTAAGTCTTAGTTTTCTGCCTAGTTTGAATTTATCAACCGACCACCGAAATTTGTCAAATCTAGGTGTCGGTATGAAGCTCAATCCCTTGGATAATAGACTTATCTCAGGTTCAGTGAGTTTGTGAGATGATAGGTTAATTACCGAGTCTTCGGAGTTTTTGTTGTCTTCTTTTTTTCTGTATTTGCCCCGCCTAAGGTGGGGCCTTCTGCGTTTAAAGCAGAGTTATTGATTTTTGAACGAGTATTAGCCCTTGGTAAAGGTGGTTTACCAGTGGTCTGGGTATCCGAAGAATCCCTATCAGAAGATGAAAAACTATCAAATTGGGATTGATTATATTGGTATTTATTGTATCTACGTCTAAAGGGTACTGAATTATCACTGCCTGTGAGCCACCTGTAGACTCTGTGATCCTTATAATCACGTTCAACTTTGATCAACTTAGCTCTTTTAAATGTCACTAGGTCTTTGTGATATTTATCAATTTGATCTTTGAGTTTACTAAGCCACTGCTGTGAGCTATCTGCTTGTAAAATATCAATTGCTACAGCTCGAGAGGCAGTCAATTCAGTTCTCACTTTCTTTAGATCAACCCCAACTTCTTCTATTACAAGTAAGAGTAAATCGAAAGAGCATTTATTAAGAACCGTGCACCACCTGCTGCAAAAGGCTGGATTACTTCTACCAATTGTCGGGGTATTTTTTATACGAAAACCCCTAGGTAGCTGTTTTTTGCGATAGTAATCCGATAGAAATTGCCCATGCAGCCAGAGGTCCACTTCCTTCTTTTGTAGATTTAATAATTTATGATACAAATCTAATGCACTTTCTGCCGGTAATTTCTCAAAATCACTGAACTCAGATAGCACCCTTTCCGCATCCTCATCTGTCAGTGCTAATAGTTCATGTTCAGCTGAAAATAACAGTTCATCTGATACCAGATTATCCATATGTAAAAGGGACAGATACACTTTAAGAAAAAATACATACACTTTATACTGATGTTTAAGTGACCCATCAATTCAGAAAAATTTAGACCATCAATGCCACAGAGTAAATTGAAAAAAATGAAAAAAAGAAAAAAAGGAAAAAAGAAAAATGAAAAAAGACAAATAATCAAAATTTCAACAAAAAATTATACGGAAAAATCAAAAATCCAGAGTCCTGTATAGAGCCATTATATTTATACATGCCAAGTAGTTAATCCAGTTGAAAAAAAAATTCTCATAAAACATTCAATCCTTTTAGCCTGGTGCCGGACATAACGTCTCAACTATATGTTGAAACAAATATAAGTTCCAAACAGTCCACACTCTGGCCTTTCAAGTATATGCTGGGGTGACTTCCATTATAGTGATAGGTATTGACCCATCGCTTTCCAATATACATCCAAAAGTAAAGGAGCACTCACCAGTCTTCAAAAGCAAGTTTTCTTTATTTTCAGTGGATCATATGAAACAGGGGTGTATCGACGTTTCGGTCCCCAGTTTGGACCTTTGTCAAGAACATCTAGTATGGTGAATAGCCCTCATTTATACCCAAATGTGGCCCTCCCACCAATCATCCAATTAGAGTGATCCCAAATTTTATACATTAAAATACAGACATAGTACAACAAATACAAACAAGACTTACTAACATATAACAGTAAATGTGCAAATCTTACTTTAAAATCATATATCCATTGTGAACCGCCATATAGACTGCTGTGATCACTGCAGAAGCGGCGTGCGTTCCACTGCGTCCCGTACTTCCGGTCTGTGGAACGCACGCTCCGGTCACATGACCGGAAGTGTGTACTGAAAGCTGGTATAGATAAACTTAGAGTGCTCTGCAAATCTCAGTACTTCCTGTCTCTGGAACGCAAGTTCCAGTATCTTATCAGGAAGTGATAGGTGTATGTAAACAGTTGCCTCCGTTGTCATAGCGATCAATAGTCTAAAACGAGATTCTAAGAGTATTCATATATTAGCAAGTATCACCATGGATATATGTATCTCAAACAAGGCCATATTTGGCTAATATTACAAAGACTCTGGTATGATTTGAATTACATTCTAATATTGTAAAACTATATTATTGTTATCTAGTTTATTTATCTGTTAACAAACTTCAACAATTAAGGGCATGGGCACAGACCATCCTTATTATGGAAATCCAAAGTCGCAAAAAAATGTGATATTAGGAAAAACAAAAAACAAACATAAAAATAAAAATAAAAATAAAAAATAGAGATAAAAATAAAAATATGTATTTGCTGAAGACGTGAATTTAGAGAATTATTCCAAAAATATCCCATAATGAATGCCTTCATTTAGGCCTCGCGGGCGAATAGTGTCAAGCCGGTAGATCCATGATGCCTCTCGTTGCAACAATAATTTTGCTCTGTCTCCTCCCCTTTTCAGGGGTAGTATCCGATCTATGATCATGCATTTAAGTGATGCCAGAGTATGTTTCGCTTCATAAAAATGCCTTGCGACAGGCTTGTCTGAATGTCCAACACTTAGTGCTGTTCTGATGGATAGGCGATGATTCGCCATTCTCTCTCTAAATGGACGAATCGTTTTGCCCACATACATCAGAGAGCATGGGCACATAAGTATGTAAATGATGAAATCAGACATACAGCTTACTCGCTGCTGAATCTTAATTTTCTTTCCAGTATGCGGATGATGGAAGTATTCACCAGAATTCATACTTCTGCACGTAGTGCAGTTGACACATCGATAGCACCCCATTTTCTGTGGTTGTAGCCATGAGTCAGAGTCAGATTTTTGTAATCTATCAGGTTGCATAAGGATATCTTTCAAATTTCGCCCCCGTTTGAAGCTAATTAGAGGCTTAGTTGGTAGATATTTGTTGAGAGCTGGATCACTCTTCACCACCGGCCAGAGATCTTTTACTGCTTGTCGTACTGCTGAACCTGCAGTATCAAATGTCGTAGTGACCACAAATGGATTTTGCACCTTCTGTTTCCTACGATTTCCAGAGGAGAAGATCTTCCGTGCTTTATGCAAGCAGTTGTTGATAATCTGTTCGCTGTATCCTCTAGAGGAAAATCTCAACTTCATCTCTTCAAGTTGTATATTGGCTGTATCTGGGTCTGAATTGTTGCGAAGTACTCGCAAAAATTGTGAGACCGGCATGTTTAATTTAAGGGAACCAGGATGGTAACTTCCAAACTGCAACAGAGTGTTGCGATCCGTGGACTTCCTGAATAGTCTGTGTCCATACCCAAACTCTGTGGCATAAATGGTCACATCTAAAAAGTTAATTTCATTTCTACTGAACTCCATAGTCAGCCTAATTGGGGAGTCCAGATCATTAAGGCTTTTCAACATATTTTGCAATGCCACCTCATTATTCGTCCAAATCAGGAATATGTCGTCTATAAAGCGACGGTAGAAGCCGATACTATCTCCAAACAGCGGGAGTATCTGTGTATTCTCATAGATATCCATAAATAAATTAGCATACGATGGCGCAATGTTGCTTCCCATCGCAGTACCAGCTGTTTGGAGATAGTATCGGCTGCCATATTGAAAATAATTGCACGTTAGAGTTAATTCCAATAAATCAATCAAAAATTCAATCGGTGGTGAACCCGTGTGTGTTCGAGATAGAGCTCGACGAGCAGCCATCAGTCCTTCATTGTGTGGTATAACAGTGTATAAGGACGCCACGTCCATCGTTACCAGGATTCCATGTTTGGATGCCGGAAGTACCTTTATCATTTTCAAGAAATCATCTGTGTCCTTTATGTAGCTCACTGTGTTTTTCACACATTTCTGTAAAAAGCTATCTAAGTACTGTGCCACAGGTGAAAATAAAGAGTTACGGGCCGATATGATTGGTCGGCCCGGAGGTTTCACTAACGTCTTATGTATCTTTGGCGTCAAGTACAAGATGGGGCAAATAGGGTATTCAGTTTTGAGAAAAGATAATGTATCGGCATCTATCCAGCCATTATTAAAACCTATATCTAGACTAATGTCTAAACGTTTTTTAAAAGATATTGTAGGGTCTCCCCCTAATATCTTGTATGTGTTACTATCTGACAGTTGCCTAGTGGCTTCATTGTCATAATCCTTAGTATCTAGTACCACCACCGCGCCCCCCTTATCGGCTGGGCGTATTGTCAATAAAGGATTATTTTTCAAATCTCTAAGTGCTTTTTTCTCAAGAGGATTTAAATTAAACCTCATATGTTTTTGTCGGGAAAGTGATTCCTGTATATTGCAATCCAGTAACCTGGTAAAAGTTTTGATACTTGGGTTTAATGAGGGTGGGTCATACGTACTCTTCTTTTTAAATTTTATTTTAGTGTAATCCATTTTACTGGTGTTTTGAAATTTTTCAGTAAGTCTTAGTTTTCTGCCTAGTTTGAATTTATCAACCGACCACCGAAATTTGTCAAATCTAGGTGTCGGTATGAAGCTCAATCCCTTGGATAATAGACTTATCTCAGGTTCAGTGAGTTTGTGAGATGATAGGTTAATTACCGAGTCTTCGGAGTTTTTGTTGTCTTCTTTTTTTCTGTATTTGCCCCGCCTAAGGTGGGGCCTTCTGCGTTTAAAGCAGAGTTATTGATTTTTGAATGAGTATTAGCCCTTGGTAAAGGTGGTTTACCAGTGGTCTGGGTATCCGAAGAATCCCTATCAGAAGATGAAAAACTATCAAATTGGGATTGATTATATTGGTATTTATTGTATCTACGTCTAAAGGGTACTGAATTATCACTGCCTGTGAGCCACCTGTAGACTCTGTGATCCTTATAATCACGTTCAACTTTGATCAACTTAGCTCTTTTAAATGTCACTAGGTCTTTGTGATATTTATCAATTTGATCTTTGAGTTTACTAAGCCACTGCTGTGAGCTATCTGCTTGTAAAATATCAATTGCTACAGCTCGAGAGGCAGTCAATTCAGTTCTCACTTTCTTTAGATCAACCCCAACTTCTTCTATTACAAGTAAGAGTAAATCGAAAGAGCATTTATTAAGAACCGTGCACCACCTGCTGCAAAAGGCTGGATTACTTCTACCAATTGTCGGGGTATTTTTTATACGAAAACCCCTAGGTAGCTGTTTTTTGCGATAGTAATCCGATAGAAATTGCCCATGCAGCAAGAGGTCCACTTCCTTCTTTTGTAGATTTAATAATTTATGATACAAATCTAATGCACTTTCTGCCGGTAATTTCTCAAAATCACTGAACTCAGATAGCACCCTTTCCGCATCCTCATCTGTCAGTGCTAATAGTTCATGTTCAGCTGAAAATAACAGTTCAGCTGATACCAGATTATCCATATGTAAAAGGGACAGATACACTTTAAGAAAAAATACATACACTTTATACTGATGTTTAAGTGACCCAAACAATTCAGAAAAATTTAGACCATCAATGCCACAGAGTAAATTGAAAAAAATGAAAAAAAGAAAAAAAGGAAAAAAGAAAAATGAAAAAAGACAAATAATCAAAATTTCAACAAAAAATTATACGGAAAAATCAAAAATCCAGAGTCCTGTATAGAGCCATTATATTTATACATGCCAAGTAGTTAATCCAGTTGAAAAAAAATTTCTCATAAAACATTCAATCCTTTTAGCCTGGTGCCGGACATAACGTCTCAACTATATGTTGAAACAAATATAAGTTCCAAACAGTCCACACTCTGGCCTTTCAAGTATATGCTGGGGTGACTTCCATTATAGTGATAGGTATTGACCCATCGCTTTCCAATATACATCCAAAAGTAAAGGAGCACTCACCAGTCTTCAAAAGCAAGTTTTCTTTATTTTCAGTGGATCATATGAAACAGGGGTGTATCGACGTTTCGGTCCCCAGTTTGGACCTTTGTCAAGAACATCTAGTATGGTGAATAGCCCTCATTTATACCCAAATGTGGCCCTCCCACCAATCATCCAATTAGAGTGATCCCAAATTTTATACATTAAAATACAGACATAGTACAACAAATACAAACAAGACTTACTAACATATAACAGTAAATGTGCAAATCTTACTTTAAAATCATATATCCATTGTGAACCGCCATATAGACTGCTGTGATCACTGCAGAAGCGGCGTGCGTTCCACTGCGTCCCGTACTTCCGGTCTGTGGAACGCACGCTCCGGTCACATGACCGGAAGTGTGTACTGAAAGCTGGTATAGATAAACTTAGAGTGCTCTGCAAATCTCAGTACTTCCTGTCTCTGGAACGCAAGTTCCAGTATCTTATCAGGAAGTGATAGGTGTATGTAAACAGTTGCCTCCGTTGTCATAGCGATCAATAGTCTAAAACGAGATTCTAAGAGTATTCATATATTAGCAAGTATCACCATGGATATATGTATCTCAAACAAGGCCATATTTGGCTAATATTACAAAGACTCTGGTATGATTTGAATTACATTCTAATATTGTAAAACTATATTATTGTTATCTAGTTTATTTATCTGTTAACAAACTTCAACAATTAAGGGCATGGGCACAGACCATCCTTATTATGGAAATCCAAAGTCGCAAAAAAATGTGATATTAGGAAAAACAAAAAACAAACATAAAAATAAAAATAAAAATAAAAAATAGAGGTAAAAATAAAAATATGTATTTGCTGAAGACGTGAATTTAGAGAATTATTCCAAAAATATCCCATAATGAATGCCTTCATTTAGGCCTCGCGGGCGAATAGTGTCAAGCCGGTAGATCCATGATGCCTCTCGTTGCAACAATAATTTTGCTCTGTCTCCTCCCCTTTTCAGGGGTAGTATCCGATCTATGATCATGCATTTAAGTGATGCCAGAGTATGTTTCGCTTCATAAAAATGCCTTGCGACAGGCTTGTCTGAATGTCCAACACTTAGTGCTGTTCTGATGGATAGGCGATGATTCGCCATTCTCTCTCTAAATGGACGAATCGTTTTGCCCACATACATCAGAGAGCATGGGCACATAAGTATGTAAATGATGAAATCAGACATACAGCTTACTCGCTGCTGAATCTTAATTTTCTTTCCAGTATGCGGATGATGGAAGTATTCACCAGAATTCATACTTCTGCACGTAGTGCAGTTGACACATCGATAGCACCCCATTTTCTGTGGTTGTAGCCATGAGTCAGAGTCAGATTTTTGTAATCTATCAGGTTGCATAAGGATATCTTTCAAATTTCGCCCCCGTTTGAAGCTAATTAGAGGCTTAGTTGGTAGATATTTGTTGAGAGCTGGATCACTCTTCACCACCGGCCAGAGATCTTTTACTGCTTGTCGTACTGCTGAACCTGCAGTATCAAATGTCGTAGTGACCACAAATGGATTTTGCACCTTCTGTTTCCTACGATTTCCAGAGGAGAAGATCTTCCGTGCTTTATGCAAGCAGTTGTTGATAATCTGTTCGCTGTATCCTCTAGAGGAAAATCTCAACTTCATCTCTTCAAGTTGTATATTGGCTGTATCTGGGTCTGAATTGTTGCGAAGTACTCGCAAAAATTGTGAGACCGGCATGTTTAATTTAAGGGAACCAGGATGGTAACTTCCAAACTGCAACAGAGTGTTGCGATCCGTGGACTTCCTGAATAGTCTGTGTCCATACCCAAACTCTGTGGCATAAATGGTCACATCTAAAAAGTTAATTTCATTTCTACTGAACTCCATAGTCAGCCTAATTGGGGAGTCCAGATCATTAAGGCTTTTCAACATATTTTGCAATGCCACCTCATTATTCGTCCAAATCAGGAATATGTCGTCTATAAAGCGACGGTAGAAGCCGATACTATCTCCAAACAGCGGGAGTATCTGTGTATTCTCATAGATATCCATAAATCAATTAGCATACGATGGCGCAATGTTGCTTCCCATCGCAGTACCAGCTGTTTGGAGATAGTATCGGCTGCCATATTGAAAATAATTGCACGTTAGAGTTAATTCCAATAAATCAATCAAAAATTCAATCGGTGGTGAACCCGTGTGTGTTTGAGATAGAGCTCGACGAGCAGCCATCAGTCCTTCATTGTGTGGTATAACAGTGTATAAGGACGCCACGTCCATCGTTACCAGGATTCCATGTTTGGATGCCGGAAGTACCTTTATCATTTTCAAGAAATCATCTGTGTCCTTTATGTAGCTCACTGTGTTTTTCACACATTTCTGTAAAAAGCTATCTAAGTACTGTGCCACAGGTGAAAATAAAGAGTTACGGGCCGATATGATTGGTCGGCCCGGAGGTTTCACTAACGTCTTATGTATCTTTGGCGTCAAGTACAAGATGGGGCAAATAGGGTATTCAGTTTTGAGAAAAGATAATGTATCGGCATCTATCCAGCCATTATTAAAACCTATATCTAGACTAATGTCTAAACGTTTTTTAAAAGATATTGTAGGGTCTCCCCCTAATATCTTGTATGTGTTACTATCTGACAGTTGCCTAGTGGCTTCATTGTCATAATCCTTAGTATCTAGTACCACCACCGCGCCCCCCTTATCGGCTGGGCGTATTGTCAATAAAGGATTATTTTTCAAATCTCTAAGTGCTTTTTTCTCAAGAGGA
Organism: Pseudophryne corroboree; assembly: GCF_028390025.1. Lineage (NCBI taxonomy): Eukaryota > Metazoa > Chordata > Amphibia > Anura > Myobatrachidae > Pseudophryne > Pseudophryne corroboree. The sequence continues at coordinate 311,829,062 of NC_086450.1, read as the reverse complement.
TTTAAATTAAACCTCATATGTTTTTGTCGGGAAAGTGATTCCTGTATATTGCAATCCAGTAACCTGGTAAAAGTTTTGATACTTGGGTTTAATGAGGGTGGGTCATACGTACTCTTCTTTTTAAATTTTATTTTAGTGTAATCCATTTTACTGGTGTTTTGAAATTTTTCAGTAAGTCTTAGTTTTCTGCCTAGTTTGAATTTATCAACCGACCACCGAAATTTGTCAAATCTAGGTGTCGGTATGAAGCTCAATCCCTTGGATAATAGACTTATCTCAGGTTCAGTGAGTTTGTGAGATGATAGGTTAATTACCGAGTCTTCGGAGTTTTTGTTGTCTTCTTTTTTTCTGTATTTGCCCCGCCTAAGGTGGGGCCTTCTGCGTTTAAAGCAGAGTTATTGATTTTTGAATGAGTATTAGCCCTTGGTAAAGGTGGTTTACCAGTGGTCTGGGTATCCGAAGAATCCCTATCAGAAGATGAAAAACTATCAAATTGGGATTGATTATATTGGTATTTATTGTATCTACGTCTAAAGGGTACTGAATTATCACTGCCTGTGAGCCACCTGTAGACTCTGTGATCCTTATAATCACGTTCAACTTTGATCAACTTAGCTCTTTTAAATGTCACTAGGTCTTTGTGATATTTATCAATTTGATCTTTGAGTTTACTAAGCCACTGCTGTGAGCTATCTGCTTGTAAAATATCAATTGCTACAGCTCGAGAGGCAGTCAATTCAGTTCTCACTTTCTTTAGATCAACCCCAACTTCTTCTATTACAAGTAAGAGTAAATCGAAAGAGCATTTATTAAGAACCGTGCACCACCTGCTGCAAAAGGCTGGATTACTTCTACCAATTGTCGGGGTATTTTTTATACGAAAACCCCTAGGTAGCTGTTTTTTGCGATAGTAATCCGATAGAAATTGCCCATGCAGCAAGAGGTCCACTTCCTTCTTTTGTAGATTTAATAATTTATGATACAAATCTAATGCACTTTCTGCCGGTAATTTCTCAAAATCACTGAACTCAGATAGCACCCTTTCCGCATCCTCATCTGTCAGTGCTAATAGTTCATGTTCAGCTGAAAATAACAGTTCAGCTGATACCAGATTATCCATATGTAAAAGGGACAGATACACTTTAAGAAAAAATACATACACTTTATACTGATGTTTAAGTGACCCAAACAATTCAGAAAAATTTAGACCATCAATGCCACAGAGTAAATTGAAAAAAATGAAAAAAAGAAAAAAAGGAAAAAAGAAAAATGAAAAAAGACAAATAATCAAAATTTCAACAAAAAATTATACGGAAAAATCAAAAATCCAGAGTCCTGTATAGGTTACTGGATTGCAATATACAGGAATCACTTTCCCGACAAAAACATATGAGGTTTAATTTAAATCCTCTTGAGAAAAAAGCACTTAGAGATTTGAAAAATAATCCTTTATTGACAATACGCCCAGCCGATAAGGGGGGCGCGGTGGTGGTACTAGATACTAAGGATTATGACAATGAAGCCACTAGGCAACTGTCAGATAGTAACACATACAAGATATTAGGGGGAGACCCTACAATATCTTTTAAAAAACGTTTAGACATTAGTCTAGATATAGGTTTTAATAATGGCTGGATAGATGCCGATACATTATCTTTTCTCAAAACTGAATACCCTATTTGCCCCATCTTGTACTTGATGCCAAAGATACATAAGACGTTAGTGAAACCTCCGGGCCGACCAATCATATCGGCCCGTAACTCTTTATTTTCACCTGTGGCACAGTACTTAGATAGCTTTTTACAGAAATGTGTGAAAAACACAGTGAGCTACATAAAGGACACAGATGATTTCTTGAAAATGATAAAGGTACTTCCGGCATCCAAACATGGAATCCTGGTAACGATGGACGTGGCGTCCTTATACACTGTTATACCACACAATGAAGGACTGATGGCTGCTCGTCGAGCTCTATCTCGAACACACACGGGTTCACCACCGATTGAATTTTTGATTGATTTATTGGAATTAACTCTAACGTGCAATTATTTTCAATATGGCAGCCGATACTATCTCCAAACAGCTGGTACTGCGATGGGAAGCAACATTGCGCCATCGTATGCTAATTTATTTATGGATATCTATGAGAATACACAGATACTCCCGCTGTTTGGAGATAGTATCGGCTTCTACCGTCGCTTTATAGACGACATATTCCTGATTTGGACGAATAATGAGGTGGCATTGCAAAATATGTTGAAAAGCCTTAATGATCTGGACTCCCCAATTAGGCTGACTATGGAGTTCAGTAGAAATGAAATTAACTTTTTAGATGTGACCATTTATGCCACAGAGTTTGGGTATGGACACAGACTATTCAGGAAGTCCACGGATCGCAACACTCTGTTGCAGTTTGGAAGTTACCATCCTGGTTCCCTTAAATTAAACATGCCGGTCTCACAATTTTTGCGAGTACTTCGCAACAATTCAGACCCAGATACAGCCAATATACAACTTGAAGAGATGAAGTTGAGATTTTCCTCTAGAGGATACAGCGAACAGATTATCAACAACTGCTTGCATAAAGCACGGAAGATCTTCTCCTCTGGAAATCGTAGGAAACAGAAGGTGCAAAATCCATTTGTGGTCACTACGACATTTGATACTGCAGGTTCAGCAGTACGACAAGCAGTAAAAGATCTCTGGCCGGTGGTGAAGAGTGATCCAGCTCTCAACAAATATCTACCAACTAAGCCTCTAATTAGCTTCAAACGGGGGCGAAATTTGAAAGATATCCTTATGCAACCTGATAGATTACAAAAATCTGACTCTGACTCATGGCTACAACCACAGAAAATGGGGTGCTATCGATGTGTCAACTGCACTACGTGCAGAAGTATGAATTCTGGTGAATACTTCCATCATCCGCATACTGGAAAGAAAATTAAGATTCAGCAGCGAGTAAGCTGTATGTCTGATTTCATCATTTACATACTTATGTGCCCATGCTCTCTGATGTATGTGGGCAAAACGATTCGTCCATTTAGAGAGAGAATGGCGAATCATCGCCTATCCATCAGAACAGCACTAAGTGTTGGACATTCAGACAAGCCTGTCGCAAGGCATTTTTATGAAGCGAAACATACTCTGGCATCACTTAAATGCATGATCATAGATCGGATACTACCCCTGAAAAGGGGAGGAGACAGAGCAAAATTATTGTTGCAACGAGAGGCATCATGGATCTACCGGCTTGACACTATTCGCCCGCGAGGCCTAAATGAAGGCATTCATTATGGGATATTTTTGGAATAATTCTCTAAATTCACGTCTTCAGCAAATACATATTTTTATTTTTATCTCTATTTTTTATTTTTATTTTTATTTTTATGTTTGTTTTTTGTTTTTCCTAATATCACATTTTTTTGCGACTTTGGATTTCCATAATAAGGATGGTCTGTGCCCATGCCCTTAATTGTTGAAGTTTGTTAACAGATAAATAAACTAGATAACAATAATATAGTTTTACAATATTAGAATGTAATTCAAATCATACCAGAGTCTTTGTAATATTAGCCAAATATGGCCTTGTTTGAGATACATATATCCATGGTGATACTTGCTAATATATGAATACTCTTAGAATCTCGTTTTAGACTATTGATCGCTATGACAACGGAGGCAACTGTTTACATACACCTATCACTTCCTGATAAGATACTGGAACTTGCGTTCCAGAGACAGGAAGTACTGAGATTTGCAGAGCACTCTAAGTTTATCTATACCAGCTTTCAGTACACACTTCCGGTCATGTGACCGGAGCGTGCGTTCCACAGACCGGAAGTACGGGACGCAGTGGAACGCACGCCGCTTCTGCAGTGATCACAGCAGTCTATATGGCGGTTCACAATGGATATATGATTTTAAAGTAAGATTTGCACATTTACTGTTATATGTTAGTAAGTCTTGTTTGTATTTGTTGTACTATGTCTGTATTTTAATGTATAAAATTTGGGATCACTCTAATTGGATGATTGGTGGGAGGGCCACATTTGGGTATAAATGAGGGCTATTCACCATACTAGATGTTCTTGACAAAGGTCCAAACTGGGGACCGAAACGTCGATACACCCCTGTTTCATATGATCCACTGAAAATAAAGAAAACTTGCTTTTGAAGACTGGTGAGTGCTCCTTTACTTTTGGATGTATATTGGAAAGCGATGGGTCAATACCTATCACTATAATGGAAGTCACCCCAGCATATACTTGAAAGGCCAGAGTGTGGACTGTTTGGAACTTATATTTGTTTCAACATATAGTTGAGACGTTATGTCCGGCACCAGGCTAAAAGGATTGAATGTTTTATGAGAAATTTTTTTTCAACTGGATTAACTACTTGGCATGTATAAATATAATGGCTCTATACAGGACTCTGGATTTTTGATTTTTCCGTATAATTTTTTGTTGAAATTTTGATTATTTGTCTTTTTTCATTTTTCTTTTTTCCTTTTTTTCTTTTTTTCATTTTTTTCAATTTACTCTGTGGCATTGATGGTCTAAATTTTTCTGAATTGTTTGGGTCACTTAAACATCAGTATAAAGTGTATGTATTTTTTCTTAAAGTGTATCTGTCCCTTTTACATATGGATAATCTGGTATCAGCTGAACTGTTATTTTCAGCTGAACATGAACTATTAGCACTGACAGATGAGGATGCGGAAAGGGTGCTATCTGAGTTCAGTGATTTTGAGAAATTACCGGCAGAAAGTGCATTAGATTTGTATCATAAATTATTAAATCTACAAAAGAAGGAAGTGGACCTCTTGCTGCATGGGCAATTTCTATCGGATTACTATCGCAAAAAACAGCTACCTAGGGGTTTTCGTATAAAAAATACCCCGACAATTGGTAGAAGTAATCCAGCCTTTTGCAGCAGGTGGTGCACGGTTCTTAATAAATGCTCTTTCGATTTACTCTTACTTGTAATAGAAGAAGTTGGGGTTGATCTAAAGAAAGTGAGAACTGAATTGACTGCCTCTCGAGCTGTAGCAATTGATATTTTACAAGCAGATAGCTCACAGCAGTGGCTTAGTAAACTCAAAGATCAAATTGATAAATATCACAAAGACCTAGTGACATTTAAAAGAGCTAAGTTGATCAAAGTTGAACGTGATTATAAGGATCACAGAGTCTACAGGTGGCTCACAGGCAGTGATAATTCAGTACCCTTTAGACGTAGATACAATAAATACCAATATAATCAATCCCAATTTGATAGTTTTTCATCTTCTGATAGGGATTCTTCGGATACCCAGACCACTGGTAAACCACCTTTACCAAGGACTAATACTCGTTCAAAAATCAATAACTCTGCTTTAAACGCAGAAGGCCCCCCCTTAGGCGGGGCAAATACAGAAAAAAAGAAGACAACAAAAACTCAGAAGACTCGGTAATTAACCTATCATCTCACAAACTCACTGAACCTGAGATAAGTCTATTATCCAAGGGATTGAGCTTCATACCGACACCTAGATTTGACAAATTTCGGTGGTCGGTTGATAAATTCAAACTAGGCAGAAAACTAAGACTTACTGAAAAATTTCAAAACACCAGTAAAATGGATTACACTAAAATAAAATTTAAAAAGAAGAGTACGTATGACCCACCCTCATTAAACCCAAGTATCAAAACTTTTACCAGGTTACTGGATTGCAATATACAGGAATCACTTTCCCGACAAAAACATATGAGGTTTAATTTAAATCCTCTTGAGAAAAAAGCACTTAGAGATTTGAAAAATAATCCTTTATTGACAATACGCCCAGCCGATAAGGTTGGCGCGGTGGTGGTACTAGATACTAAGGATTATGACAATGAAGCCACTAGGCAACTGTCAGATAGTAACACATACAAGATATTAGGGGGAGACCCTACAATATCTTTTAAAAAACGTTTAGACATTAGTCTAGATATAGGTTTTAATAATGGCTGGATAGATGCCGATACATTATCTTTTCTCAAAACTGAATACCCTATTTGCCCCATCTTGTACTTGACGCCAAATATACATAAGACGTTAGTGAAACCTCCGGGCCGACCAATCATATCGGCCCGTAACTCTTTATTTTCACCTGTGGCACAGTACTTAGATAGCTTTTTACAGAAATGTGTGAAAAACACAGTGAGCTACATAAAGGACACAGATGATTTCTTGAAAATGATAAAGGTACTTCCGGCATCCAAACATGGAATCCTGGTAACGATGGACGTGGCGTCCTTATACACTGTTATACCACACAATGAAGGACTGATGGCTGCTCGTCGAGCTCTATCTCGAACACACACGGGTTCACCACCGATTGAATTTTTGATTGATTTATTGGAATTAACTCTAACGTGCAATTATTTTCAATATGGCGGCCGATACTATCTCCAAACAGCTGGTACTGCGATGGGAAGCAACATTGCGCCATCGTATGCTAATTTATTTATGGATATCTATGAGAATACACAGATACTCCCGCTGTTTGGAGATAGTATCGGCTTCTACCGTCGCTTTATAGACGACATATTCCTGATTTGGACGAATAATGAGGTGGCATTGCAAAATATGTTGAAAAGCCTTAATGATCTGGACTCCCCAATTAGGCTGACTATGGAGTTCAGTAGAAATGAAATTAACTTTTTAGATGTGACCATTTATGCCACAGAGTTTGGGTATGGACACAGACTATTCAGGAAGTCCACGGATCGCAACACTCTGTTGCAGTTTGGAAGTTACCATCCTGGTTCCCTTAAATTAAACATGCCGGTCTCACAATTTTTGCGAGTACTTCGCAACAATTCAGACCCAGATACAGCCAATATACAACTTGAAGAGATGAAGTTGAGATTTTCCTCTAGAGGATACAGCGAACAGATTATCAACAACTGCTTGCATAAAGCACGGAAGATCTTCTCCTCTGGAAATCGGAGGAAACAGAAGGTGCAAAATCCATTTGTGGTCACTACGACATTTGATACTGCAGGTTCAGCAGTACGACAAGCAGTAAAAGATCTCTGGCCGGTGGTGAAGAGTGATCCAGCTCTCAACAAATATCTACCAACTAAGCCTCTAATTAGCTTCAAACGGGGGCGAAATTTGAAAGATATCCTTATGCAACCTGATTACAAAAATCTGACTCTGACTCATGGCTACAACCACAGAAAATGGGGTGCTATCGATGTGTCAACTGCACTACGTGCAGAAGTATGAATTCTGGTGAATACTTCCATCATCCGCATACTGGAAAGAAAATTAAGATTCAGCAGCGAGTAAGCTGTATGTCTGATTTCATCATTTACATACTTATGTGCCCATGCTCTCTGATGTATGTGGGCAAAACAATTCGTCCATTTAGAGAGAGAATGGCGAATCATCGCCTATCCATCAGAACAGCACTAAGTGTTGGACATTCAGACAAGCCTGTCGCAAGGCATTTTTATGAAGCGAAACATACTCTAGCATCACTTAAATGCATGATCATAGATCGGATACTACCCCTGAAAAGGGGAGGAGACAGAGCAAAATTATTGTTGCAACGAGAGGCATCATGGATCTACCGGCTTGACACTATTCGCCCGCGAGGCCTAAATGAAGGCATTCATTATGGGATATTTTTGGAATAATTCTCTAAATTCACGTCTTCAGCAAATACATATTTTTATTTTTATCTCTATTTTTTATTTTTATTTTTATTTTTATTTTTATGTTTGTTTTTTGTTTTTCCTAATATCACATTTTTTTCCGACTTTGGATTTCCATAATAAGGATGGTCTGTGCCCATGCCCTTAATTGTTGAAGTTTGTTAACAGATAAATAAACTAGATAACAATAATATAGTTTTACAATATTAGAATGTAATTCAAATCATACCAGAGTCTTTGTAATATTAGCCAAATATGGCCTTGTTTGAGATACATATATCCATGGTGATACTTGCTAATATATGAATACTCTTAGAATCTCGTTTTAGACTATTGATCGCTATGACAACGGAGGCAACTGTTTACATACACCTATCACTTCCTGATAAGATACTGGAACTTGCGTTCCAGAGACAGGAAGTACTGAGATTTGCAGAGCACTCTAAGTTTATCTATACCAGCTTTCAGTACACACTTCCGGTCATGTGACCGGAGCGTGCGTTCCACAGACCGGAAGTACGGGACGCAGTGGAACGCACGCCGCTTCTGCAGTGATCACAGCAGTCTATATGGCGGTTCACAATGGATATATGATTTTAAAGTAAGATTTGCACATTTACTGTTATATGTTAGTAAGTCTTGTTTGTATTTGTTGTACTATGTCTGTATTTTAATGTATAAAATTTGGGATCACTCTAATTGGATGATTGGTGGGAGGGCCACATTTGGGTATAAATGAGGGCTATTCACCATACTAGATGTTCTTGACAAAGGTCCAAACTGGGGACCGAAACGTCGATACACCCCTGTTTCATATGATCCACTGAAAATAAAGAAAACTTGCTTTTGAAGACTGGTGAGTGCTCCTTTACTTTTGGATGTATATTGGAAAGCGATGGGTCAATACCTATCAATATAATGGAAGTCACCCCAGCATATACTTGAAAGGCCAGAGTGTGGACTGTTTGGAACTTATATTTGTTTCAACATATAGTTGAGACGTTATGTCCGGCACCAGGCTAAAAGGATTGAATGTTTTATGAGAAATTTTTTTTCAACTGGATTAACTACTTGGCATGTATAAATATAATGGCTCTATACAGGACTCTGGATTTTTGATTTTTCCGTATAATTTTTTGTTGAAATTTTGATTATTTGTCTTTTTTCATTTTTCTTTTTTCCTTTTTTTCTTTTTTTCATTTTTTTCAATTTACTCTGTGGCATTGATGGTCTAAATTTTTCTGAATTGTTTGGGTCACTTAAACATCAGTATAAAGTGTATGTATTTTTTCTTAAAGTGTATCTGTCCCTTTTACATATGGATAATCTGGTATCAGCTGAACTGTTATTTTCAGCTGAACATGAACTATTAGCACTGACAGATGAGGATGCGGAAAGGGTGCTATCTGAGTTCAGTGATTTTGAGAAATTACCGGCAGAAAGTGCATTAGATTTGTATCATAAATTATTAAATCTACAAAAGAAGGAAGTGGACCTCTTGCTGCATGGGCAATTTCTATCGGATTACTATCGCAAAAAACAGCTACCTAGGGGTTTTCGTATAAAAAATACCCCGACAATTGGTAGAAGTAATCCAGCCTTTTGCAGCAGGTGGTGCACGGTTCTTAATAAATGCTCTTTCGATTAACTCTTACTTGTAATAGAAGAAGTTGGGGTTGATCTAAAGAAAGTGAGAACTGAATTGACTGCCTCTCGAGCTGTAGCAATTGATATTTTACAAGCAGATAGCTCACAGCAGTGGCTTAGTAAACTCAAAGATCAAATTGATAAATATCACAAAGACCTAGTGACATTTAAAAGAGCTAAGTTGATCAAAGTTGAACGTGATTATAAGGATCACAGAGTCTACAGGTGGCTCACAGGCAGTGATAATTCAGTACCCTTTAGACGTAGATACAATAAATACCAATATAATCAATCCCAATTTGATAGTTTTTCATCTTCTGATAGGGATTCTTCGGATACCCAGACCACTGGTAAACCACCTTTACCAAGGACTAATACTCGTTCAAAAATCAATAACTCTGCTTTAAACGCAGAAGGCCCCACCTTAGGCGGGGCAAATACAGAAAAAAAGAAGACAACAAAAACTCAGAAGACTCGGTAATTAACCTATCATCTCACAAACTCACTGAACCTGAGATAAGTCTATTATCCAAGGGATTGAGCTTCATACCGACACCTAGATTTGACAAATTTCGGTGGTCGGTTGATAAATTCAAACTAGGCAGAAAACTAAGACTTACTGAAAAATTTCAAAACACCAGTAAAATGGATTACACTAAAATAAAATTTAAAAAGAAGAGTACGTATGACCCACCCTCATTAAACCCAAGTATCAAAACTTTTACCAGGTTACTGGATTGCAATATACAGGAATCACTTTCCCGACAAAAACATATGAGGTTTAATTTAAATCCTCTTGAGAAAAAAGCACTTAGAGATTTGAAAAATAATCCTTTATTGACAATACGCCCAGCCGATAAGGGGGGCGCGGTGGTGGTACTAGATACTAAGGATTATGACAATGAAGCCACTAGGCAACTGTCAGATAGTAACACATACAAGATATTAGGGGGAGACCCTACAATATCTTTTAAAAAACGTTTAGACATTAGTCTAGATATAGGTTTTAATAATGGCTGGATAGATGCCGATACATTATCTTTTCTCAAAACTGAATACCCTATTTGCCCCATCTTGCACTTGACGCCAAAGATACATAAGACGTTAGTGAAACCTCCGGGCCGACCAATCATATCGGCCCGTAACTCTTTATTTTCACCTGTGGCACAGTACTTAGATAGCTTTTTACAGAAATGTGTGAAAAACACAGTGAGCTACATAAAGGACACAGATGATTTCTTGAAAATGATAAAGGTACTTCCGGCATCCAAACATGGAATCCTGGTAACGATGGACGTGGCGTCCTTATACACTGTTATACCACACAATGAAGGACTGATGGCTGCTCGTCGAGCTCTATCTCGAACACACACGGGTTCACCACCGATTGAATTTTTGATTGATTTATTGGAATTAACTCTAACGTGCAATTATTTTCAATATGGCGGCCGATACTATCTCCAAACAGCTGGTACTGCGATGGGAAGCAACATTGCGCCATCGTATGCTAATTTATTTATGGATATCTATGAGAATACACAGATACTCCCGCTGTTTGGAGATAGTATCGGCTTCTACCGTCGCTTTACAGACGACATATTCCTGATTTGGATGAATAATGAGGTGGCATTGCAAAATATGTTGAAAAGCCTTAATGATCTGGACTCCCCAATTAGGCTGACTATGGAGTTCAGTAGAAATGAAATTAACTTTTTAGATGTGACCATTTATGCCACAGAGTTTGGGTATGGACACAGACTATTCAGGAAGTCCACGGATCGCAACACTCTGTTGCAGTTTGGAAGTTACCATCCTGGTTCCCTTAAATTAAACATGCCGGTCTCACAATTTTTGCAAAAACTTTGCAACAATTCAGACCCAGATACAGCCAATATACAACTTGAAGAGATGAAGTTGAGATTTTCCTCTAGAGGATACAGCGAACAGATTATCAACAACTGCTTGCATAAAGCACGGAAGATCTTCTCCTCTGGAAATCGGAGGAAACAGAAGGTGCAAAATCCATTTGTGGTCACTACGACATTTGATACTGCAGGTTCAGCAGTACGACAAGCAGTAAAAGATCTCTGGCCGGTGGTGAAGAGTGATCCAGCTCTCAACAAATATCTACCAACTAAGCCTCTAATTAGCTTCAAACGGGGGCGAAATTTGAAAGATATCCTTATGCAACCTGATAGATTACAAAAATCTGACTCTGACTCATGGCTACAACCACAGAAAATGGGGTGCTATCGATGTGTCAACTGCACTACGTGCAGAAGTATGAATTCTGGTGAATACTTCCATCATCCGCATACTGGAAAGAAAATTAAGATTCAGCAGCGAGTAAGCTGTATGTCTGATTTCATCATTTACATACTTATGTGCCCATGCTCTCTGATGTATGTGGGCAAAACGATTCGTCCATTTAGAGAGAGAATGGCGAATCATCGCCTATCCATCAGAACAGCACTAAGTGTTGGACATTCAGACAAGCCTGTCGCAAGGCATTTTTATGAAGCGAAACATACTCTGGCATCACTTAAATGCATGATCATAGATCGGATACTACCCCTGAAAAGGGGAGGAGACAGAGCAAAATTATTGTTGCAACGAGAGGCATCATGGATCTACCGGCTTGACACTATTCGCCCGCGAGGCCTAAATGAAGGCATTCATTATGGGATATTTTTGGAATAATTCTCTAAATTCACATCTTCAGCAAATACATATTTTTATTTTTATCTCTATTTTTTATTTTTATTTTTATTTTTATGTTTGTTTTTTGTTTTTCCTAATATCACATTTTTTTGCGACTTTGGATTTCCATAATAAGGATGGTCTGTGCCCATGCCCTTAATTGTTGAAGTTTGTTAACAGATAAATAAACTAGATAACAATAATATAGTTTTACAATATTAGAATGTAATTCAAATCATACCAGAGTCTTTGTAATATTAGCCAAATATGGCCTTGTTTGAGATACATATATCCATGGTGATACTTGCTAATATATGAATACTCTTAGAATCTCGTTTTAGACTATTGATCGCTATGACAACGGAGGCAACTGTTTACATACACCTATCACTTCCTGATAAGATACTGGAACTTGCGTTCCAGAGACAGGAAGTACTGAGATTTGCAGAGCACTCTAAGTTTATCTATACCAGCTTTCAGTACACACTTCCGGTCATGTGACCGGAGCGTGCGTTCCACAGACCGGAAGTACGGGACGCAGTGGAACGCACACCGCTTCTGCAGTGATCACAGCAGTCTATATGGCGGTTCACAATGGATATATGATTTTAAAGTAAGATTTGCACATTTACTGTTATATGTTAGTAAGTCTTGTTTGTATTTGTTGTACTATGTCTGTATTTTAATGTATACAATTTGGGATCACTCTAATTGGATGATTGGTGGGAGGGCCACATTTGGGTATAAATGAGGGCTATTCACCATACTAGATGTTCTTGACAAAGGTCCAAACTGGGGACCGAAACGTCGATACACCCCTGTTTCATATGATCCACTGAAAATAAAGAAAACTTGCTTTTGAAGACTGGTGAGTGCTCCTTTACTTTTGGATGTATATTGGAAAGCGATGGGTCAATACCTATCACTATAATGGAAGTCACCCCAGCATATACTTGAAAGGCCAGAGTGTGGACTGTTTGGAACTTATATTTGTTTCAACATATAGTTGAGACGTTATGTCCGGCACCAGGCTAAAAGGATTGAATGTTTTATGAGAAATTTTTTTTCAACTGGATTAACTACTTGGCATGTATAAATATAATGGCTCTATACAGGACTCTGGATTTTTGATTTTTCCGTATAATTTTTTGTTGAAATTTTGATTATTTGTCTTTTTTCATTTTTCTTTTTTCCTTTTTTTCTTTTTTTCATTTTTTTCAATTTACTCTGTGGCATTGATGGTCTAAATTTTTCTGAATTGTTTGGGTCACTTAAACATCAGTATAAAGTGTATGTATTTTTTCTTAAAGTGTATCTGTCCCTTTTACATATGGATAATCTGGTATCAGCTGAACTGTTATTTTCAGCTGAACATGAACTATTAGCACTGACAGATGAGGATGCGGAAAGGGTGCTATCTGAGTTCAGTGATTTTGAGAAATTACCGGCAGAAAGTGCATTAGATTTGTATCATAAATTATTAAATCTACAAAAGAAGGAAGTGGACCTCTTGCTGCATGGGCAATTTCTATCGGATTACTATCGCAAAAAACAGCTACCTAGGGGTTTTCGTATAAAAAATACCCCGACAATTGGTAGAAGTAATCCAGCCTTTTGCAGCAGGTGGTGCACGGTTCTTAATAAATGCTCTTTCGATTTACTCTTACTTGTAATAGAAGAAGTTGGGGTTGATCTAAAGAAAGTGAGAACTGAATTGACTGCCTCTCGAGCTGTAGCAATTGATATTTTACAAGCAGATAGCTCACAGCAGTGGCTTAGTAAACTCAAAGATCAAATTGATAAATATCACAAAGACCTAGTGACATTTAAAAGAGCTAAGTTGATCAAAGTTGAACGTGATTATAAGGATCACAGAGTCTACAGGTGGCTCACAGGCAGTGATAATTCAGTACCCTTTAGACGTAGATACAATAAATACCAATATAATCAATCCCAATTTGATAGTTTTTCATCTTCTGATAGGGATTCTTCGGATACCCAGACCACTGGTAAACCACCTTTACCAAGGACTAATACTCGTTCAAAAATCAATAACTCTGCTTTAAACGCAGAAGGCCCCACCTTAGGCGGGGCAAATACAGAAAAAAAGAAGACAACAAAAACTCAGAAGACTCGGTAATTAACCTATCATCTCACAAACTCACTGAACCTGAGATAAGTCTATTATCCAAGGGATTGAGCTTCATACCGACACCTAGATTTGACAAATTTCGGTGGTCGGTTGATAAATTCAAACTAGGCAGAAAACTAAGACTTACTGAAAAATTTCAAAACACCAGTAAAATGGATTACACTAAAATAAAATTTAAAAAGAAGAGTATGTATGACCCACCCTCATTAAACCCAAGTATCAAAACTTTTACCAGGTTACTGGATTGCAATATACAGGAATCACTTTCCCGACAAAAACATATGAGGTTTAATTTAAATCCTCTTGAGAAAAAAGCACTTAGAGATTTGAAAAATAATCCTTTATTGACAATACGCCCAGCCGATAAGGGGGGCGCGGTGGTGGTACTAGATACTAAGGATTATGACAATGAAGCCACTAGGCAACTGTCAGATAGTAACACATACAAGATATTAGGGGGAGACCCTACAATATCTTTTAAAAAACGTTTAGACATTAGTCTAGATATAGGTTTTAATAATGGCTGGATGGATGCCGATACATTATCTTTTCTCAAAACTGAATACCCTATTTGCCCCATCTTGTACTTGACGCCAAAGATACATAAGATGTTAGTGAAACCTCCGGGCCGACCAATCATATCGGCCCGTAACTCTTTATTTTCACCTGTGGCACAGTACTTAGATAGCTTTTTACAGAAATGTGTGAAAAACACAGTGAGCTACATAAAGGACACAGATGATTTCTTGAAAATGATAAAGGTACTTCCGGCATCCAAACATGGAATCCTGGTAACGATGGACGTGGCGTCCTTATACACTGTTATACCACACAATGAAGGACTGATGGCTACTCGTCGAGCTCTATCTCGAACACACACGGGTTCACCACCGATTGAATTTTTTATTGATTTATTGGAATTAACTCTAACGTGCAATTATTTTCAATATGGCGGCCGATACTATCTCCAAACAGCTGGTACTGCGATGGGAAGCAACATTGCGCCATCGTATGCTAATTTATTTATGGATATCTATGAGAATACACAGATACTCCCGCTGTTTGGAGATAGTATCGGCTTCTACCGTCGCTTTATAGACGACATATTCCTGATTTGGACGAATAATGAGGTGGCATTGCAAAATATGTTGAAAAGCCTTAATGATCTGGACTCCCCAATTAGGCTGACTATGGAGTTCAGTAGAAATGAAATTAACTTTTTAGATGTGACCATTTATGCCACAGAGTTTGGGTATGGACACAGACTATTCAGGAAGTCCACGGATCGCAACACTCTGTTGCAGTTTGGAAGTTACCATCCTGGTTCCCTTAAATTAAACATGCCGGTCTCACAATTTTTGCGAGTACTTCGCAACAATTCAGACCCAGATACAGCCAATATACAACTTGAAGAGATGAAGTTGAGATTTTCCTCTAGAGGATACAGCGAACAGATTATCAACAACTGCTTGCATAAAGCACGGAAGATCTTCTCCTCTGGAAATCGGAGGAAACAGAAGGTGCAAAATCCATTTGTGGTCACTACGACATTTGATACTGCAGGTTCAGCAGTACGACAAGCAGTAAAAGATCTCTGGCCGGTGGTGAAGAGTGATCCAGCTCTCAACAAATATCTACCAACTAAGCCTCTAATTAGCTTCAAACGGGGGCGAAATTTGAAAGATATCCTTATGCAACCTGATAGATTACAAAAATCTGACTCTGACTCATGGCTACAACCACAGAAAATGGGGTGCTATCGATGTGTCAACTGCACTACGTGCAGAAGTATGAATTCTGGTGAATACTTCCATCATCCGCATACTGGAAAGAAAATTAAGATTCAGCAGCGAGTAAGCTGTATGTCTGATTTCATCATTTACATACTTATGTGCCCATGCTCTCTGATGTATGTGGGCAAAACGATTCGTCCATTTAGAGAGAGAATGGCGAATCATCGCCTATCCATCAGAACAGCACTAAGTGTTGGACATTCAGACAAGCCTGTCGCAAGGCATTTTTATGAAGCGAAACATACTCTGGCATCACTTAAATGCATGATCATAGATCGGATACTACCCCTGAAAAGGGGAGGAGACAGAGCAAAATTATTGTTGCAACGAGAGGCATCATGGATCTACCGGCTTGACACTATTCGCCCGCGAGGCCTAAATGAAGGCATTCATTATGGGATATTTTTGGAATAATTCTCTAAATTCACGTCTTCAGCAAATACATATTTTTATTTTTATCTCTATTTTTTATTTTTATTTTTATTTTTATGTTTGTTTTTTGTTTTTCCTAATATCACATTTTTTTGCGACTTTGGATTTCCATAATAAGGATGGTCTGTGCCCATGCCCTTAATTGTTGAAGTTTGTTAACAGATAAATAAACTAGATAACAATAATATAGTTTTACAATATTAGAATGTAATTCAAATCATACCAGAGTCTTTGTAATATTAGCCAAATATGGCCTTGTTTGAGATACATATATCCATGGTGATACTTGCTAATATATGAATACTCTTAGAATCTCGTTTTAGACTATTGATCGCTATGACAACGGAGGCAACTGTTTACATACACCTATCACTTCCTGATAAGATACTGGAACTTGCGTTCCAGAGACAGGAAGTACTGAGATTTGCAGAGCACTCTAAGTTTATCTATACCAGCTTTCAGTACACACTTCCGGTCATGTGACCGGAGCGTGCGTTCCACAGACCGGAAGTACGGGACGCAGTGGAACGCACGCCGCTTCTGCAGTGATCACAGCAGTCTATATGGCGGTTCACAATGGATATATGATTTTAAAGTAAGATTTGCACATTTACTGTTATATGTTAGTAAGTCTTGTTTGTATTTGTTGTAATATGTCTGTATTTTAATGTATAAAATTTGGGATCACTCTAATTGGATGATTGGTGGGAGGGCCACATTTGGGTATAAATGAGGGCTATTCACCATACTAGATGTTCTTGACAAAGGTCCAAACTGGGGACCGAAACGTCGATACACCCCTGTTTCATATGATCCACTGAAAATAAAGAAAACTTGCTTTTGAAGACTGGTGAGTGCTCCTTTACTTTTGGATGTATATTGGAAAGCGATGGGTCAATACCTATCACTATAATGGAAGTCACCCCAGCATATACTTGAAAGGCCAGAGTGTGGACTGTTTGGAACTTATATTTGTTTCAACATATAGTTGAGACGTTATGTCCGGCACCAGGCTAAAAGGATTGAATGTTTTATGAGAAAAATGTTTTCAACTGGATTAACTACTTGGCATGTATAAATATAATGGCTCTATACAGGACTCTGGATTTTTTATTTTTCCGTATAATTTTTTGTTGAAATTTTGATTATTTGTCTTTTTTCATTTTTCTTTTTTCCTTTTTTTCTTTTTTTCATTTTTTTCAATTTACTCTGTGGCATTGATGGTCTAAATTTTTCTGAATTGTTTGGGTCACTTAAACATCAGTATAAAGTGTATGTATTTTTTCTTAAAGTGTATCTGTCCCTTTTACATATGGATAATCTGGTATCAGCTGAACTGTTATTTTCAGCTGAACATGAACTATTAGCACTGACAGATGAGGATGCGGAAAGGGTGCTATCTGAGTTCAGTGATTTTGAGAAATTACCGGCAGAAAGTGCATTAGATTTGTATCATAAATTATTAAATCTACAAAAGAAGGAAGTGGACCTCTTGCTGCATGGGCAATTTCTATCGGATTACTATCGCAAAAAACAGCTACCTAGGGGTTTTCGTATAAAAAATACCCCGACAATTGGTAGAAGTAATCCAGCCTTTTGCAGCAGGTGGTGCACGGTTCTTAATAAATGCTCTTTCGATTTACTCTTACTTGTAATAGAAGAAGTTGGGGTTGATCTAAAGAAAGTGAGAACTGAATTGACTGCCTCTCGAGCTGTAGCAATTGATATTTTACAAGCAGATAGCTCACAGCAGTGGCTTAGTAAACTCAAAGATCAAATTGATAAATATCACAAAGACCTAGTGACATTTAAAAGAGCTAAGTTGATCAAAGTTGAACGTGATTATAAGGATCACAGAGTCTACAGGTGGCTCACAGGCAGTGATAATTCAGTACCCTTTAGACGTAGATACAATAAATACCAATTTAATCAATCCCAATTTGATAGTTTTTCATCTTCTGATAGGGATTCTTCGGATACCCAGACCACTGGTAAACCACCTTTACCAAGGGCTAATACTCATTCAAAAATCAATAACTCTGCTTTAAACGCAGAAGGCCCCACCTTAGGCGGGGCAAATACAGAAAAAAAGAAGACAACAAAAACTCCGAAGACTCGGTAATTAACCTATCATCTCACAAACTCACTGAACCTGAGATAAGTCTACTATCCAAGGGATTGAGCTTCATACCGACACCTAGATTTGACAAATTTCGGTGGTCGGTTGATAAATTCAAACTAGGCAGAAAACTAAGACTTACTGAAAAATTTCAAAACACCAGTAAAATGGATTACACTAAAATAAAATTTAAAAAGAAGAGTACGTATGACCCACCCTCATTAAACCCAAGTATCAAAACTTTTACCAGGTTACTGGATTGCAATATACAGGAATCACTTTCCCGACAAAAACATATGAGGTTTAATTTAAATCCTCTTGAGAAAAAAGCACTTAGAGATTTGAAAAATAATCCTTTATTGACAATACGCCCAGCCGATAAGGGGGGCGCGGTGGTGGTACTAGATACTAAGGATTATGACAATGAAGCCACTAGGCAACTGTCAGATAGTAACACATACAAGATATTAGGGGGAGACCCTACAATATCTTTTAAAAAACGTTTAGACATTAGTCTAGATATAGGTTTTAATAATGGCTGGATAGATGCCGATACATTATCTTTTCTCAAAACTGAATACCCTATTTGCCCCATCTTGTACTTGACGCCAAAGATACATAAGACGTTAGTGAAACCTCCGGGCCGACCAATCATATCGGCCCGTAACTCTTTATTTTCACCTGTGGCACAGTACTTAGATAGCTTTTTACAGAAATGTGTGAAAAACACAGTGAGCTACATAAAGGACACAGATGATTTCTTGAAAATGATAAAGGTACTTCCGGCATCCAAACATGGAATCCTGGTAACGATGGACGTGGCGTCCTTATACACTGTTATACCACACAATGAAGGACTGATGGCTGCTCGTCGAGCTCTATCTCGAACACACACGGGTTCACCACCGATTGAATTTTTGATTGATTTATTGGAATTAACTCTAACGTGCAATTATTTTCAATATGGCGGCCGATACTATCTCCAAACAGCTGGTACTGCGATGGGAAGCAACATTGCGCCATCGTATGCTAATTTATTTATGGATATCTATGAGAATACACAGATACTCCCGCTGTTTGGAGATAGTATCGGCTTCTACCGTCGCTTTATAGACGACATATTCCTGATTTGGACGAATAATGAGGTGGCATTGCAAAATATGTTGAAAAGCCTTAATGATCTGGACTCCCCAATTAGGCTGACTATGGAGTTCAGTAGAAATGAAATTAACTTTTTAGATGTGACCATTTATGCCATAGAGTTTGGGTATGGACACAGACTATTCAGGAAGTCCACGGATCGCAACACTCTGTTGCAGTTTGGAAGTTACCATCCTGGTTCCCTTAAATTAAACATGCCGGTCTCACAATTTTTGCGAGTACTTCGCAACAATTCAGACCCAGATACAGCCAATATACAACTTGAAGAGATGAAGTTGAGATTTTCCTCTAGAGGATACAGCGAACAGATTATCAACAACTGCTTGCATAAAGCACGGAAGATCTTCTCCTCTGGAAATCGGAGGAAACAGAAGGTGCAAAATCCATTTGTGGTCACTACGACATTTGATACTGCAGGTTCAGCAGTACGACAAGCAGTAAAAGATCTCTGGCCGGTGGTGAAGAGTGATCCAGCTCTCAACAAATATCTACCAACTAAGCCTCTAATTAGCTTCAAACGGGGGCGAAATTTGAAAGATATCCTTATGCAACCTGATAGATTACAAAAATCTGACTCTGACTCATGGCTACAACCACAGAAAATGGGGTGCTATCGATGTGTCAACTGCACTACGTGCAGAAGTATGAATTCTGGTGAATACTTCCATCATCCGCATACTGGAAAGAAAATTAAGATTCAGCAGCGAGTAAGCTGTATGTCTGATTTCATCATTTACATACTTATGTGCCCATGCTCTCTGATGTATGTGGGCAAAACGATTCGTCCATTTAGAGAGAGAATGGCGAATCATCGCCTATCCATCAGAACAGCACTAAGTGTTGGACATTCAGACAAGCCTGTCGCAAGGCATTTTTATGAAGCGAAACATACTCTGGCATCACTTAAATGCATGATCATAGATCGGATACTACCCCTGAAAAGGGGAGGAGACAGAGCAAAATTATTGTTGCAACGAGAGGCATCATGGATCTACCGGCTTGACACTATTCGCCCGCGAGGCCTAAATGAAGGCATTCATTATGGGATATTTTTGGAATAATTCTCTAAATTCACGTCTTCAGCAAATACATATTTTTATTTTTATCTCTATTTTTATTTTTATTTTTATTTTTATGTTTGTTTTTTGTTTTTCCTAATATCACATTTTTTTGCGACTTTGGATTTCCATAATAAGGATGGTCTGTGCCCATGCCCTTAATTGTTGAAGTTTGTTAACAGATAAATAAACTAGATAACAATAATATAGTTTTACAATATTAGAATGTAATTCAAATCATACCAGAGTCTTTGTAATATTAGCCAAATATGGCCTTGTTTGAGATACATATATCCATGGTGATACTTGCTAATATATGAATACTCTTAGAATCTCGTTTTAGACTATTGATCGCTATGACAACGGAGGCAACTGTTTACATACACCTATCACTTCCTGATAAGATACTGGAACTTGCGTTCCAGAGACAGGAAGTACTGAGATTTGCAGAGCACTCTAAGTTTATCTATACCAGCTTTCAGTACACACTTCCGGTCATGTGACCGGAGCGTGCGTTCCACAGACCGGAAGTACGGGACGCAGTGGAACGCACGCCGCTTCTGCAGTGATCACAGCAGTCTATATGGCGGTTCACAATGGATATATGATTTTAAAGTAAGATTTGCACATTTACTGTTATATGTTAGTAAGTCTTGTTTGTATTTGTTGTACTATGTCTGTATTTTAATGTATAAAATTTGGGATCACTCTAATTGGATGATTGGTGGGAGGGCCACATTTGGGTATAAATGAGGGCTACTCACCATACTAGATGTTCTTGACAAAGGTCCAAACTGGGGACCGAAACGTCGATACACCCCTGTTTCATATGATCCACTGAAAATAAAGAAAACTTGCTTTTGAAGACTGGTGAGTGCTCCTTTACTTTTGGATGTATATGTATATATATATATATATATATATATACACACACACACACATACTCCTACTATTAAAATCTGTTAGGAATTATATATATATATATATATATATATATATATATATATACAAACACATACATCTCCAATCGTTTAGATTATGAATGTTAATATCTTAGATTTCTAAATGTCTGGTTTGTGTTTTGGTTAGCTATTGTTAATTGAGTTTCTCACAGCTTAGATTCCTGGGTATTGTCTTTTTGTTTGTTTTGTCTTCAGGTGAGACAAGGACAATCCAGTACTTATTGTTTCAATAGAAACTTGACTACCCTAGTAAACAAAGGTGTTTGCCTTCTTCATAGAATTTCAAAGCTAAGTGTAAATAAGGCCATTGTATTTAAGTCTCTGGGAGTTTTAATTTATGTGTGACCGATCTTCATGCTATTTAGAAGAAAAAGCAGACAGTGTGGGATTTATACAATATATATAGATTAGATTTATGATATGTCTTTGTGGCTTTTCCATGAGAGTACAAATTCCACTGTAATTACTCATACCATGCTCTAATGCGCAGGACCACGGTAGCGACCATACGCAATTTGCGAACATGTGCAATCACAGCCGAACACGTACGCACACGGAGGCCATCTATGTGGTGTTTGTACGCAATGTATGTGTTGTAATATTTTCTGACTTCGACAGTCCACCCTTTGGCAGTCATCTATAACTGCCACTAACTAATCAATAAACAGGAAAAAAAATATATTACCTATACAATATATACAAAAGCTTGGATGATCGGGTAAGAGTTGTAGGTGGGAAATGTATGACCTATTGGGATAGTAAAAAGCATGTATGTATGAATCCATGTCTGAGGGGCATGTATCATCGTGTAGTATATGTTCTAGATAAGCTTTGAGGTATTGCGAAGTATACATTAAATCCTACTCATCCCTTATTAAGGGTCTGTAAATGGGCCAACAAACACTACCGAGCTCTTTTCGGCTTTTTTTGTTCCAACAAATGGGGTGCATTTAGTTGATGATACATGGAGGGGGAAACATATGTGAGTGCTAGTATATGTGGATATCACCTGTCGACTATGTGTGCCATTAACTGGAGGTTGCAGAGATAAAGATAAGACACATATATAAAATACATTCACATAAACATTTTGGGTAGGGCTGATGTCTTTTCCGGATGGATGTATCTGGGCAGAGGGGGAAACAAAAGAAAAATGGGTGAAAGAAACAGGCCATGAAATTCATTTGCAATCATTATCATAACACTGTCTCTATGGATGGGTCATAAATTAAATCTGCTGCTATAACAGCGCCATCGCTCCTTAGACTCATCAGAGTTGTGCCGTGCTTGCGCCGCATTAGAATTCGAACTCACCTAAATATCGAACCAATAATTATGACGACTCCCAGGATACAAAGGAGAAACTTCCCCACACTCATAATGACATTCTGAGCCCACTCTCCTAAACCTGAGAACCATGTGCGTGAGTTCAACCGTGAGACCCAGCCGGTCAGTTCATTACTCACAATCGCTAAGGTAAGGTTGTGCTTCCTCCTGAACTCCCACTGCAACTGCAAGATATCATCCATCTTTTGATCGATGATCTCCGTGGGGTCGTCAGTGCTGTTCGTAATATACGTACAGCACTTCACACCATATTGAGTTGCCAGAGTAACACAGTACCCACCTGTCACGGCTGTGACATAATTAAGGACCACCCTGTGCTGAATCAGTTCCTTCTTGTAAGCTTGTAACTCCCTTCCCGTATACCTGAAGGTGTCATCATACATCTCAGTGATATTATCTATCAAGTTCGCTAGCGCATGGATACACCTATAATTTATAATTCCTCTGGCAGTACGGGTGATGTCTAATGCGAGAAGGAATTGAATCCTGGTGGACTCGTGGATCAAATCAGAGGCTGCGTGCTATGCCCTATCTATGAGGTGTCTCTTGATGAGGTGTTCATAGTGAGTATGAGTATAAGGAGCCTGAGCACTGCTGTGAACGTCTTTAAACTTATCATGGGTTATGGTCATGACCTCTGGCAGTACTCTCCCAATATAACACAATCCCTCTGAGCTCGGGGCAAGCCACTTGTACGCCTTCCTCCCACATATGAAATATGCATCATCTGGGAGAACATAGGGGACAAAATATAACATCACCATATTACAAATTTTCCAAGTAAAGAAACCAATCCCTAGTTCTCCCATCTGCTCAATACAAGTATCGGGCTGGATGATATGAGCACAATACCCTGGCGATACGTTTCCAACCCACATGGTCTTGCTTCCACGAGTATACCTATACCAAAAATACCTCCCACTGTTGGCTATTTGGCGTACAAGTTCAGAGTCTATGGGTATCCTATCAACTCTGTGTGAAAAGGTCATTGTCTGGTTATTCCACGTCACTTCCCAATTTCCCGGTTTTCGGTAATTGGAAATATAAAACACAATAAGGACCTGTCTACATGATACTGGTGGAGCTTCAAACTAGGGGGCCTAGAGATGTTGAATTTCTTGTCCACCGGTCTCCCACCCCGTAATTCGAGTACCTCATCTATTGCTAAAGGGCATGGTACTAATCCTGACTTGCTCTGACCTTGAGGTACCTGTGAGCACACCCAGAATTCTGTCTGGTTTAAGACCTTACCCACTAGTGAGTGGTAATCACTCAACGGATGACGGTCCATGTCGATATTAAGGTTGGACTGACATCTCTGGATGCACCCATCATCAACTATATTCTCACAATTCCTACAAATACAATATTCATCAGACAATAACCCCTCACAGTGCCTCCGAGCTCCCTGACTACCAGAGCACTTACTGATGCCAGCCTTTACTAAAGTTATGTGCTGATCCTGAGATCCTACAAATTCATACTTGCCATCAGAACCCATTCCAGATCCCTGCTCGACCTCTCTGGGACCCTCACCAAAACAAACTGTCCTTATCACAACCAGAATTACTAACAGAACCCGAAACACAGTCTCTTGTGATCGATCCATTTCTTTAGGGGAAAGGAGGAAAATAAGAAGGAGAAAAGAAAGAAAAAATGCAGGGGGAGGTGAAAAAAGAAAGTGGTACGACAACCGTTCTA
This sequence comes from Pseudophryne corroboree, assembly GCF_028390025.1. Classification (NCBI taxonomy): domain Eukaryota; kingdom Metazoa; phylum Chordata; class Amphibia; order Anura; family Myobatrachidae; genus Pseudophryne; species Pseudophryne corroboree. The sequence continues at coordinate 311,804,302 of NC_086450.1, read as the reverse complement.
GATCTTGTTACTCTCTCTGCTCAGATGCTCTTCAACAGTCCTGCCACTCAACTTTCCCGGAACAGACGAGATTCTCTACACTTTGCTCTTTTTCACGAGTTCTCTCCGGGTCAGCGACCTTCTTGCAGTGGGACGAGTGGACCCAAGTCTCTCTTTCGGCGACCTTCAATGCTGTCGTGCTGGTTAACAAGACTTGATATGGTCCTTCCCACCTGTCTATGAGGCAACCTGAGCGTAAGAAATTTCGAATCATCACATAATCACCAGGTTCAATGTCATGACAATTACTGTTCGGTAGGTCAGGAATCACCAGCTTTATATTTCTTTGTTGATTTCTCAGCTGCTGGTTCATCCCAACCAAATATTTCACAGTCACTTCATTATTACATTTCAAATCATCCTGGGGGTCTATCATTACATGAGGTTGTCGACCAAAAAGAATTTCAAAGGGTGATAGGTTAAGGGGAGACCTTGGAGTGGTTCTGATGCTGTACAACACTAGTGGCAAAGCTTCTGGCCACGACAATCCAGTTTCAGCCATTAATTTGCTCAGCTTGTTCTTAAGAGTGCTGTTCATTCTCTCCACCTTCGCACTCGCCTGTGGTCGGTACGGAGTATGCAGCTTGCTATTAATTCCCATCAGTTTGCACATGACCTGAAAGACTTCACCTGTAAAATGGTTACCCCTATCACTTTCAATTATTCTAGGGATACCATATCTACACACAAATTCCTGCACAATTTTCTTTGCAGTGAACGTAGCAGTATTTGTGGCAGCAGGGAACGCTACTACTCAATTGGAAAATACATCAGTACAAACTTTCACATATTTTACATTTCTAGAGGGTGGTAACTGCATGAAATCGATTTGTATTACCTGAAAAGGTCCGTCTGTCAGGGGGATATGGGATGGCTCTGTTGGTATTGACTTACCAATATTCTTCCTCAAGCAAGTAAAACATGTCATTGCTCTCTTACCTGCATGAGAAGAGAATCCTGGCGCACACCAGTAGGCTTTCATCAGCCTGCACATACCCTATTTGCCTTGATGAGTCAGACCGTGTGCCACCTTAGCTAGACTTGGAAAGTATGCTCTGGGGGCTACTGGCTTACCGTGTCCACCTGCCCACAGTCCTGAGGACTCCTGGCCATACCCCTTTGCCCTCCAGACTGCCTTTTCCTTTAGGGAACACAAATTTTGCACATTAAATTTACTATCGTGTGTTATCAGTTGTGTGGACTAAACCGTCTCTGGATGAGAGAAGAGAGAGTAAAAAATAGTAACTAAAGAAAAGAAAAATGTCAGGTTTAGCATTCACCAACAGGCTGTCACACCGTCATGTATATCGGTGTCTATGCACAGTCTCCCTTCACCAGTATTCTCATTCTGCACCCTTTGTGCATGACCAGGCACACTGCATAAATACTGGTGTCCTTATGCTGGTGAGATATACTGGATTTGGGCAGAGCTCTGAAAGACCGAGTAGGCATGTGGCGTCTGAACTGTAATCCTGTCGGTGAACGCAAGAGATGAAGAGGAAACTTTGAAGACAAATCACATAGAGTTTAGTAACAGATAAGTTTGTAGAGGCAAAGAAGATTTTACAAAATTTGACATCTGGATTGGGCACTACGGGGGAATGATTCTCTACTCGGTCTGCTCCCCTAAAAAAAATTATATGTGTGTTAAATCTCTACTGGGACTATCCCAGCCATCAATCCAGTGTCCTGTCCATTCTAAGTTCATAGGGAACCCGGTATCTTTGAGATAATTTCATCTAACTGTGATGGACATGCATCTAGAACAGTGAAATGCAACATTAGTCTTCGTGGGTATCCAACATACTTTGTGCTTCCTGGGCGGGAGCACTCAATATGTATACCATCTCTAACAAAACTCCTGTTAAGTTAATTAGAGGTCACTTCTGCTAGAGGAAGAATCAAAAGTTTAGAGGCCTCCTCCTAACCCCAGCAAGTTCTGTCAAAAGGGTAAAGTTGCATTTATTCTGTTCTTCCCATTAACCGAATCTGTGTTTTCTATATGGCTCGTGATTCCTTAGTATATGTCCCTTGATCCCGTCTATGTGTTTTAATAACGTGGCTTGTTTTCTTTGTCTAGGGGTCTCTATTGACTATGTGTTCTACTATATCTACAATCTCTGGCAAAATGCCCTTCCTTCCTACAAGTGTGACATATCCTAGGTCTATTCTTACTTTTTGGGGGTTAGGTTGGTGGGACTTTGCTGTAAGAGCCTGTAGACTTATTGTCATCAGCTTCTCCTCCTGTTGTTTTCTACGGCTTGCAATATTCTTATGATGTTCAATTGCGCACGCTCTAAGACAAGTTACTGTGGCCCCTCTCCAATTAGGCAAAGATGCTTGTACCTTGTCCCTAACTGCCTTATTGAGTCCGTCCATTAGCACAGAGACAGCCACCTCCCTGTATTTCGCATCGTTCCCTGTATTTGATACCCCAATGTATCTATCCATTATTTGCAGGGCCCGATGGAAATATTCAGATGTCATTTCATTTCCCCTCTGTTTTATGGAGAAAATTCTTCTCCACTTAACAGTTGTGGGGAAATACAATTCTAGTTGCATGTTAATTTGCTCCTGATTGTGTTTGTCAGTCATACGACTATCCGACTCTAATCTACAATCAGTGATAAGTTTTTGGGTGTCAATAGGGGCACGCTTTCAAAAATATCCGCCAGTGTTTGTTTGTCAGTTCATACGCATTACCCAGATATCTGATAAACTTCTGACATCTGGCTAAATGCTTCCGAGGGTCGGGGAATTCTGAAATGATTGACCGCAGCTCATCTCTGGGCCACGGGCAATACATTGCATTATTCCTGGTGAGGATTACTCCCTGACTATCAGTTCCCCCATTGGGAGTTACTAATTCCAAAACAGGGTGTAATTCTACCATTCCGTTCCTAATCTGTTTACTGTGAGGTGTTGTTGTCTCTGTGTAATGAACTGTCTCACACTTACCGGTAGCTGTGACCTCACTAGTTCTTTCATTGGGGAATATTGTTACTGCTCTACCTGGTTGGACAGGCCCCACCTGAGTTTCTTGCAAAGTGACTGCTTGGAGGAGAGCTGCGATTTGGCTGGATCCTTCATCTTCCTGTGACCTATAACCTTGAAAAGACTTTAAAACAGGATACAACTTGCAAAGGTTAGGGTTAATACATTGCTCTTGCATACTATTTTCATTTACAGATGTATCATTGATTGTAGCCATCTTTTTTTCTTCGACCTGTGTCGATAATGGTGTGTTTGTGTCTCCATTCCTGCTAGGTTTGGAACCTGCTTTATGACTTTGTTCCCTTTGCACATCCCCCTCCTGTTGCCATAAATTTAAACAATCGTTATGTCTAATCCTTTGTTTTCTGGATTTAAGAAGACATATTTTACTGCTTAAGTTCTGCAATACCTCTGGTTCAAAGCTGCCCACCCTAGGGAATGGTTCCCTATCTTTGTCAGTCATACCTTCCCATTCAGACAAAAAGTCTTCAATACTTTTTCCTTTAAACTTCGCTGACCCCCTGGGCAACGGATCTTCAACCTGAACCCTGGCTACAAAACGTCCCTTACTTGAGCAACTGGCTCCCATAATTGTGGGCCTTTTCCCACAAACACCAAAATTCTCAATATAAGGTGACAGTGAAAGTTCTCCGAGCGCTCTTCACCCGCTCACGCCCACGTTGGCCAGTACTACCATACACTGTCGATAGCGAAGGCAATGTACCCAACTTAGGGCCCCTATTGACCTATATTTACTGGAAGTTTTAAGGAATAACTTACCCTTTCCAGTAAAGTATCTGTCGTTGGAGATTTTCCTGAGAGAGACCAGCGAAAACTCCCTATGCACTTTATTATACACAAATCACGCTTGCGTATGCTCTATACAGCGCTAATGATACCGCGATTTTACGCAAAATCTCGTAAAAAGGATATCACATTGCGCTATATATCGCACCTACAAATGCGCGGTCCAATCGCACACCATATAGGTACTTGTTACTTATCTGCCGCATGACCACTGGAATTGAATCACAAGCTGCGAAACCTCAGCCGGAGCTTATCAAAAACTATATGGGTCACAACACAATTCACCACCATGCTCCTGTGTAAGTCTCCTCATGACTTACGTATTAAACCTTATACTAACGTGAGTCAGCCGCCTCACGCCACCAAGCCTCCACTCACTTGGTGTACCACACTACGGGATCCCGAATTCCCTGGGTTCAAATATCCACTCACTCCTACGTTCGCTCACTCAAATACACTTTGTTTTTCTGTACAGAAAATTTGGATTCATTCAGGTTGGCAGCTTTAACCCCAGAGGAAATAAAATTTTTTTTTTACTAATCTGCTTTAGAAACCGGGCAGTTTTGTGCTATTGTAGCATGGCTACTGTAACACCTTTTAACTAAACGACACTATTGTGTAATTTGTACTTAGCGTTCGTACTCTTACGCACTTTGCGTAAACACGCAACCATGCGTGTCTCTTACGCTGCGTGCGCAGTCCTGTACTTTGTCCGAGACACGTGTACAAAACCGTACGTCCGCAATAAAACAAATCCCACAGATTCTATAAATGTGAGCAATACTAACTACAATCACTCACTTAACACAACACAGTTTCTTTCTGTATAAACCTTTACAACCAGGCCAGACTGCGTTTGTGCTTTACACTTACTTCCTTAAACATTTATTTTAGTTTTAACTATATAGCAACAAAATGTAACCGGTTTCACACAGATCTAAATGAATCTAACAATTTGAGTCTTATGGCAACAATGTGAGAGGGTATACAAAGGGTATGGGTGCCTATTGTTGTGTACGCTTTTGGCGCCAAAAAAAATTCACAGATTTTTAAATAGCTTTTTTCCTACCAGCATCTCTACAAACCATACAGAGCAGACGTCATCTAATCAGCATACAAATAGGGTTTTTAGTGTATCCACCGACCAAGAAAAGGTTACGTAGGATACTTTCTGTCCGCCCTTTTGCTGATAGATTAAGTCTGCTGTGACCTGTTAGGCTGTGAGTATGTGGAAAACCGGACGATGTCCCCAATTGATAATGCTGATTTACATACAGTACTAAAAGCAACACTTTAAAAAGACATCTTATACACTTTAAATGAAGCCGATGCGGCTGCTAGACCTAATACACAACCTACGGACTTATTACACCATTAGCGTACAGAGTCCCGTACCGTGTACGGACTTTGTGTACAATTGCCGCTCTGGCTGTATAAAGTACACACAGCGCGTACACTCCCAATGATACAACGTGAACCCTTAACAGCTATGCAATGCGATAATAATACACTTTAAACCTTAGCAGGGAAAGGAAGACATGACACCAGACTGTAATTAAATTACTGGGTTCCGACACCACAGCATATTATTACTGAAAGGGGGTTACAATAACAAAGCAATACAATACAAAACAATAATGGCTACAGTCAAAGTTACATACTTTTGGTTTCATCTGCGCTTCCCAGTCCGGTCCTCAGTCATAATGGGTGATGACCTTCAGAGTCTGTGATAGTGACCTGGCCTGCAGCTGGCTCTTTATACAGTAGATCAAAACATAATACAATAGACACTGTGTGCTCTTCTTCCATTGGTTCGGGGGTGGGACATATCCTGTGCACCGGGGATCATTGGTCAGCTCAAGAAGAGGGCGATGGCTAGGACTTGAGATGTGGTTTCTTTTGTTTGCATCTGAGTTCCCGCCCCATGACCAGTTAAACCCATCACATTAATCATACATAAATCTGGTATTATTAATAACTTAATGTGGTAATATATAATAATGTTCTTATTCCCACCAGATTAATGTTTACGTGACTCTGAACAATATGATCCCACACATGATATGATTATCTATTTCCATCCCACACATGATATGATGATCTATTTACATATATCCACATATATCCATAGACTCATATATATATGTATATGTATATATATATATATATATATATATATATATATTTACACACACACACACACACACACAAACTCCTGCTATTACAATCTGTTAGGAATTATATATATATATATATATATATATATATATATATATACAAACACATACATCTCCATGAGTTTAGACTATGAATGTTAATATCTTAGATTTCTAAATGTCTGGTTTGTGTTTTGGTTAGCTATTGTTAATTGAGTTTCTCGCAGCTTAGGTTCCTGGGTATTGTCTTTTTGTTTGTTTTGTCTTCAGGTGAGACAATGACAATCCAGTACTTATTGTTTCAATAGAAACTCGGATACCCTAGTAAACAAAGGTGTTTGCCTTCTTCATAGAATTTCAAAGCTTAGTGTAAATAAGGCCATTGTATTTTAGTCTCTGGGAGTTTTAATTTATGTGTGACCGATCTTCATGCTATTTAGAAGAAAAAGCAGACAGTGTGGGATTTATACAATATATATAGATTAGATTTATGATATGTCTTTGTGGCTTTTCCATGAGAGTACAAATTCCACTGTAATTACTCATACCACGCTCTAATGCGCAGGACCGCGGGAGCGACCATACGCAATTTGCGAACATGTGCAATCACAGCCGAACACGTACGCACACGGAGGCCATCTATGTGGTGTTTGTATGCAATGTATGTGTTGTAATATTTTCTGACTTCGACACATTGTAACAATAATTGACTGCTGGATTGATAACATCCATTCTGTAGTGTCAGTCATCGGACTGTTTACCATTTACCATTGGCCCTTTACACAAATCAGTTTTTTCATACTGTGTGAGGAAGAGGTTTCGGACTCAATTTTGGTTTTTAGTCTTGATCTTTGCTGCTGCTAGTCACTGTGGATAACTCGCTTTTTATAAATGATGGTATACTACCTCTACAACCATTATGGCTTCTAAAATGTCATGAATCACATTGATTTAAGCAGTTCACACCTATATTCTAGATTCAACTATATATGTGGCACATCGGTTTTCAATGATCCAATTCCAAAATTAATGGTATCCCTTGTGGAACTCAACACGATATGTTTTTAGACATTTTTTTATCCCTGAAGAAGTCCATTTGGACGAAACGCGTAGGAATTATCAATCATTGTACACTATCCCTTTGCTTCGAATAGCCTCCCTAGAGCTCACACCGTTAAGGTGAGGAGGATTTTCCATTGTACCATCTCAAGCACTTTGGTGTGTATATGCTAAAGTATGATTACAGATTAAAAATCTTTTTTTTAAATCTGTTACTAAACTGTTGTATTTTTTGTCTGGTGATTATTTCTTTGGTGAGAGGGTTTCTCTATAGGCCCCAATTGTGAATTCTCTAAGGGGAAAATAATCCAAGAGAAGTTTCATCTACGAATCTGGAATTGCATACATTTCAATCAGTATTTAATGTTTTAGCACACTCTGTATTTGTTGTGTCTATATATATATATATGTATATATATAAAATTATACTTAATTACTTATAGCATGTTCATATGTGTTCAAGTACTTTTACAACAACATACATTGAGTATTTAAACTTTTCCTATTATTCAGTATCGTATACCATAGTATATCACATCATATGCAACACACTATGCCCCACTTCCAGTTTTCTTCCATATGCGATCACCCCACTTCCAGTGGCATTGTATGTACTGAGTGCCACACTTGTTGTAACATACAGAGGCCCCAATTCTGGTGCACTGCCCACGCACACACCAGCATGCAGATCCACTGAATATATGAACTATGGCTATACTATAAGTATGATGAACTATGGCTATACTCAACATGTATCAAGTTATTATGTTAGTATATGGGAACATGGATTCACTATGCTCCTCTATTGCCCTCTCTATGTCTGCTGTATTATATAAGTGTGCATTGTGTGATATATGTGTTTTGACATTTGTGTTTAAATATGTGGACCACTTGGCTATGGTGCTTCATCTATGTACTTTACCATGCCTCTGGATAGAGCTTGGACTAGTTGCATATGATGAGCTAATGTACACCCTGGTGTGCACCTATACTAATACATGTGTATATTTGATATCCAGCTATAATTACTTATTTCTGCTATTCACCTAATGTGTCATTGTTGATTATATTATTACATAATATTACCATCTAATATATTTACAATACAGTAAGATGTACATTACGTATATATATATATATATATATATATATAGAGAGAGAGAGAGAGAGAGAGCAGAACAAAAAATTCTCATGGGAGCTGAACCACCACAAAGATCACAGAATACAATAAAAGATTGTTTATTCATAAAATTAACAATAAATACTATAGCATTGTCGTAAAATTGTCCATGATGTAGATAGATAGAAATTCTTACTTAAGATCATATACATTAACTGAACAACAGTACATTAATTTGCAATAGTATGGTGAGTCATCATTTGATGATATCTACTATTAGATAAGATATCAATTCTTCAACCAGAAAGTTCAGATTTATGATCTAATCCACAAACTTGTAGAAACCCAAAGCGTTTCGTTCATTAGGACTTTATCAGAGGTTATAATCTGAGTGGTTTACAGGAAAAGATACGTAAATTATATATCCAATTTTTACAACACTTACAGTTTTTCAAATATCTACATACATACCAAATATCTATATTTGCAAAATTCAATGTTCCATCCAGACAATGCCATGGAAATAAACAATATTCAATTGGATAAGATATCTGAAAATATCATCATCAAATTCAACATTAATTTAAATATAGACATACATACAAAAAAAATCATTAAAACAATAAATATGATAATTAAATATGAAGAAATGTATCAATACATCAGAGGAGGAGGAGAGAACAGGAAATCCAATAACATAAATTGGTGCCCAATACCATTAATCTTATGGCTAGATTGTTAGTTTATCATAAATTGATTACATTTTGATAGACTTATCAAAAAAAGGCCATTGCTTAAAAATCCAATTGCTATAAATTATAATGATCATATCTGAGGGTACTTAAATGGAAATTACACCAGTATAAGAATTGTACATACCAATTTGGCTTCACCATTATGTATCAATATACACAATGAATTGGATTGCTGTGGGTATTTCCTATAGAGTAGAATTATGAACTTGTTAGATGTAACATTCATTTAATACAGTATATAAGAAATGCGTTATTGATTACTGTTAATTACTACAGTCAATAATTTTAACAGGATGTTCATAACCAATTACTACAATGTATAGAATAATTTGGAATATTTTTATTATTAACCATTCAGAGATCTTATCATAATGCTTTTCTCATAAAACAGGACAGTTAGAATTCTCAACATATACCAAAACATATATGATAGACCATTACAATTCAAATCTTTAATATTCATAAGGGACCATGCTGAAAATAAACTGGTCTTATCTAACGTATCAGGATAACCTTCATATCTATAAGTGAAGGAGAATTAAGGGTAACTAAAAATCCAACTACTCTTAAGGGTTATATTACTATTAATCAGACTTATTGTTGGATGGTCAAACCTCAACATACATGGTCATAAGGAATTTCGACCCATAAACCACCATAAGTATATAAACTCATGGACAGCTGTAGGTGTATAAACACATGGTAAAGGCATTTCTACAATTAAGAATCCTTAGATTCATATAGCGCTTATGGGAGCCCAGCTATATTCCATTTAAAGCGCAACATGTGTGCTAATCCCGCAACTTCCAGTACAGGCGGATGGATTTCAATTGGAAAGGGGAAGTGAAAATAAACCAAAACTTAATGTAGTGTATAAGTTCTAATATCACCATATTGTTCAAACTGTACTAAGACACTATAGGTAGATGACAGTGGCTTTCTTAATATAACAAAACATCTACCATATCAAAAATTAGGAGTGACTCAGAAAAGGGTCAGAATGCTTTCAAGGGGGTCTTAGTTAATTTAACCCAATTTGGCAATGATTAAACATAAGTGATGAGCTCACCTTTTAAGTACATCAGAATAAATTTCTCAAATTTAAGTGAGAGTGCAAACCAGAGTGATTCAAGGGCAAGCCAGTGTATTCCCTATGGAATTATAAAATAACCCATTAGGATTTAAAATGAATATACCTTGTTAAATATTATTAAACATGAGAGATAGTAAGCTCACCATAGTAAAACCTCAGGATTCCCTTCACAGCTATGAGTGAGAGTGAAACCAGGGCAGCTATATATACCTCCTGTGGGGTTACATCACTTCCTGTCTGGATTGCTAAATTAAATAATTATCCCTATGTGTAAACATTCTAATCTACTAGCCAATCATGGGTGCTTAATATAGCATAAGGTACTAAATGAGAATCATTTATTTGTGCCAAATAGCTTGTTTGTATGAGTAAAATACTCATGAATGCATTTGCGTTCCATCATTCGTGCGGCGTGCTCAAATATATATATACTTCTTACATATATAATTACACTGTATATCTTATATATATACTTATATATGTATTATATATCTTTATAGGTAATTATTATGATACTTCCTATTTTTGTGTTATGTGTTCTCTTTTGTATGTGTTCATTTGTATATGATTATTATGATTATTGTGTTGCTGTGTCCTCTAAATCCTGCCCTGCTCATATCTCTACAGGCTCTTTATGCAGGAGGGTGCCATGGATCAGCACAGGTGGAACGCAACCGCATGGCTGTTGCAGCGCACGCTGGTGTTTCCATGGTGACGGCGGGGGGACGACTACCGGAAGTGCATCATTGTGTGCGTACTCTGGCTGGGGGGACTTGGGAGGCGAGCGGCGGTGGTGGAGGAGGGGGAATTATGTGGGGTATAAGTATAAGTGGGTAAGTTCACATGATGATGTTTAATTGTCTTTTCTGTATTGGTGTGGTCCTGAGGACGGGGCGCAGTCCCCAAAAGTATTTGACTGGAATACACTTTACTTGTGTTTGCAAAATTGATGTCTCCTGAGTGCCTTCTTACATGGCCATATTGCTTTCTGGATATGGCACCGGAGCAGGCTGTGATGTTTTAAGAGTGCCGGCAGTATATGGATCTGTACCATTGTGCTTCTTTTAGTATAAGTTGCAAGGCACCTGCATTTGTTCTCTTGTAAAAGAGAGTGTGTTTTTTACTGCTTAAAACTCGGCTATTGAACATCATTGTGGAAGCTGTATCCCCATGGAGTCAGCCAAGTCAGGTTCGCTGGCTGCGGACCAAATTAGTGGACATTGTGTACTTGTGACACCTTTGGAGGAAACTTTCAGTTACAGTACTGCTGATATTGACCATTGCTCAGGATGAAAAGATGTGAAATTGATTTTTTATTATATAGTGTTTCATTATCGGATTACTTTAGAGACCATAAAATTCCACGTGGGTTCAGAGTTAGAAACTTGCCTACTATTGGTCGAATAACCCTGACTTTGTACGCAAGTGGGTAGCAATACTGAACAAATGTACATTTGACTTAATGATTTTGGTAGTGGAGGAGGTGAATAGGGAACTTCTTGTTACCTGACAGAAAATTGCTACTTATGAAAAAGATCATCTTAAGACATTGGATTAAGATGTCAATGGTAAATGGATAGAGTGATTGGAGGCATAATGTGACCAATATTGGAGGGAACTGCTCAAATTTAAAAGGAGTAAAAGGATTGCTGAGGACTCTGATTATGATGAAAATTGTGTGTATAAATGGCTAACAGGTGGAGGTGGTCAAGAAAGATTGATTGTGAAGAACAGACATCGGCCATGGCAGAAGAGGAAGCAAAAAACTCCTCATGGTATGGATGGAAGATCCAGCACAGATAGTGATTTCATGGTGTCAGAGTCAGAGGATGGAAACAGGACCGAGTCGATCCCTTTAGGAGTTGGAAAAAAGGATCCAGTGCGAGTTTTAGACAAACTGCCACCTGCAGGGGCAGGCAGAACCAGAGTGGTAAGAAAAGTACAGGAGAAGAAGAAAACAACTTGATCTTCAACCACTCAGATAGGATCCTCTCTAAAAATGAACTTCAAGTATTAAATCGTGGTCTTAGCTTTGTTCCTACGAATTTTTACAAAGAATTTAATTGGAAGTGTGATCTCCATAAGTTTGCATGGAAACTGAGACTAAAGGAATATTTTGCCAACAAGGAATCCACCAATGAGGACATGGTCTTAAAACCATTCTTACAGAAGAGGTCTAGGTCCAACTATGATCCAGTATCTAACAACCTATCCATCGAGACATTCTGTAGACTGATGGAGGAGACTGTGAATAAAGTTTCTAGCGCTCCCTGTAAACTTCATTTAAATTTGTCTAAATCTGAACATGCAGCGTTGAAAGAGTTACAAGCTTATGAAGACATCGTGATTAGACCCACCCATAAAGGTGGGGCAATTGTCATCTAAAATATTGATGATTATCGATCTGAAATTATGTCCCAGCTGTCAGATATCGAGGTATATAAGAAGTTATACTGTGACCCGACTTCATTATACCAGAAGGAATTGTTTCAAATTGTTAAAAATGCCTATGAAGAACAGAAGATTTCTAAAAAGATCTCTGATGCATTGTGCGTTCAGTACCCTAAAGTTCTGGTATTATATACTATCCCTAAAGTACATAAGAACAGTGAAAAACCGCCAGGGAGGCCGATAATATCGGCTAGGGACTCTCTGTACTCCCCTGTCTCACAACTATTGGACTGTATTCTTCAGCCCTGTTTGTTGCATCAGAGGTCCTTTTTAAAGGACACAAGTTTGTTTCTCAACATCCTTAGTGAATTTCAGGAACTTCCACCTGGGACGTTGATGTGTTGCTTAGATATAAGCAACCTATATACAAGCATTCCCCATGATGGAGGAATGATGGCAATGAAACACTTTATTGAAGCCTATGTTCCAGTTGAGGTGTTTGAACATGGGTTGTTTTTGCATCTATTCGAATTGACCTTATACCGTAATTATTTTTTGTTTGACAGTAGTTATTATTTACAGCTAAGAGGGTGTGTGATGAGGTCTTCCGTCACCCCCTCTTATGCAAATATTTATACTGTATGTTTGAGTTTGAATTTTTTTGCAGACCCTGGCCATAGCCGGCACATCATGTTGTACAAAAGGTACATCGATGATGTGTTCCTGCTTTGGTCAGGTGGTGAACAGTTGTTTCTTGACATTATGTGTGAGATTAATAACCTGCAGACTCCTATTAAGTTTACCTATGCTTGCAGTAATACAGAAATTAACTTTTTAGACGTACATGTGAATATAGTGAACAACAGGTTTGAAACGGAGGTTTATAGTAAACCCACCAATAGGAACACAGTCTTGGCAGCTACGAGCCATCACCCAGTCACCCTTAAAAAGGGTTTACCCTTGTCCCAGATGATGCGTGTTGCTCGCATCTTTAGAACTATAGATAAAGTACCAGGTGAGGTTGATAAAATAGTAGCAAAATTTGCCGTAGTAACTATACTGTGGCAAGTCCTAATGTGTAGAGAGCCACTAAGGCTCTATGGCCTATTATAGGTACGAATAAAGATCTGCCTATATTTAAAAATATGAGACCTATTGCTGATTTTAGGCATGGTAGTAACTTGAGGGACCACCTAGTACACACTGATATCTCTAGTCATAACATCACTAGGGTCCCCAATGTATATACTAAACCTGCTGGGTGTTGTATTGATTGTACAACATGAAAATTTATAATTCCCTGTAAAAAATGTAAACATCCATATGTAGAGAAAAGATATGATATCAGGTTTGTTCTTACATGCAATACCACTCATGTGGTGTATGTGGTGGTCTGTCCATGTGGTTTATACTATGTCGGGCAGACTACAGGTAAATTTAAAGAATGCATGAACGCTCACAGATCGGCCATCCGACTCTTTCTCAATGGCAAAGATATTGACCAACCAGTTCCACGTCACTTTAGGGACTGTAAACATCCATTAGATTCCATTAGATATTTTATAATTGATCATGTCCTGGAATTCTTGCGAGGTGGAGATAGAGCTAAAACTTTGCTGATTAAGGAATCCCGTTGGAGTTTGAGATTGGGGACAACTAAGCTGGGTGGCCTCAATGATAAAATTAATTGGAATACTTTGGTGTAAGGCTAATACTGGAACCATTGTGTTATCTTGTGGGAGGAGTATGTTGCTCTGACGTATCCAATATGATTTTTTTTAATTAATATGATACTATGTTATATCTAATATGTATTATATATCTTTATAGGTAATTATTATGATACTTTCTATTTTTGTGTTATGTGTTCTCTTTTGTATGTGTTCATTTGTATATGATTATTATGATTATTGTGTTGCTGTGTCCTCTAAATCCTGCCCTGCTCATATCTCTACAGGCTCGTTATGCAGGAGGGTTCCATGGATCAGCACAGGTGGAACGCAACCGCATGGCTGTTGGAGCGCATGCTGGTGTTTCCATGGTGACGGCGGGGGGGCGACTACTGGAAGTGCGTCATTGTGTGCGTCCTATGGCTGGGGGGACTCGGGAGCTGAGCGGCGGTGGTGGAGGAGGGAATAGCATTATGTGGGGTAAAAGTGGGGAAGTTCACATTATGATGTTTAAAAGTCTTTTCTGTATTTGGTGTGGTCCTGAGGACGGGGCGCAGCCCCCGAAAGTACTTGACTGGAATACACTTTACTTGTGTTTGCACAATTGATGTCTCCCGAGTGCCTTTCTAACATGGACATATTGCTTTCTGGATATGGCACTGGAGCAGGCTGTTATGTTTTAAGAGTGCCGGCAGTATATGGATCTCTCTCTTTCTCTATCTCTCTATCTATCTATCTATCTATCTATCTATCTATCTATCTATCTATCTATCTATCTATCTATCAAGAAACAATAACCAGTTGCACTAAATGTGTAGCCTTTACGGCATAAAAGTCTTTGGAGGAGTTTGGCAGCCAATCCCCAAAACAAGTCCTCTTGCCAGTTGAGAACCAGAAGCTTAACGATGAAATGGTAGATGTAGGGGAGCACTCAAATAACAGTCTTTATGATAATTCTTATGGATTTCTTCAGATTGAATATCCACAGTTCAGTAGAAGTTTTCTATAAAAAACCCTCTCACCAAAAATCACACAGACAGCGAAAACACTTATTAGTCCCTTTCTTTTAAAACTTGGAATTTATTAAAACTCTTTGTGTATTGTACGACTCTTACATTTATCTTGACATACATGGGATAAAGATCTTATTGGGACTTGCTGTCCACCCCAGCCGGGGGGAGCTCCTAAGACTGCTTGTCCACACACTAATGTCTAAGACCGTCATCCAACGCGTTTCGTCTATACAGACTTCCTCAGGGGTGTTTTCTACGAGTTAGAGCGAAGTTCTAGCTGAAAATTTGTATAAAATGGGGGACACCCATATAAGAACGGTTATTAAAATTATATATCCTAATTAAACCAGATGATCCCAGAATCCTAAAGTGCCAGCGTTTAAGAATGTCCAGATAACTCTATAACATTCGTTTTTTGTTAGTTGCAAACTGAAGCCTGTGTCCTCAGTGCTGGCTCTGAATGATGTATATATATATATTTGCAGTAATAATTATGGTGACAGTGTAACTATTAGCTATTGGTTTACTAACCTATTTTATTATGATACAACCATTGATTTCTTTACAACAGTGTATTTATTAATATAAATTTGTCTACTTATGATGATATTTTTTTTTATTCAATACTTTTTATTGAGTTTTGTACATCAAGCAACAAACAATACAATAACACCCAAGTTACATAACACATTCACTGCAAACTTCATATGGAGTACGAACAATCTGTAATAAAAGCGTTATTAACATACAGGTCTGTGCCTTTGCCCATTGTGTGTACAGTTAATGGGAGCAACAAATTAAAACACAACAGAGCTATTATGTCAGGTACGTATTAAACACATTGTAAACTAGCAACCTGCGAAGCAGGGACATGATCAAGGCAAGGGCACAGGTCTGTCAAGAAATGGAGAGTCCAGCCACCTATCACAAATTTTATAGTATTTGGTCTCCGCCCGCCTAGAAGTGTACACAAATTTTTCATGCTTAGCCACCTCGTTAGTCAGAGATATCCATTCTCCAACTCTAGGGCCATTCACAGACAATCAGGATCTCGCTAAACAGACCTACACCAGCATGCATAAATTAATAATATACCTCTGAGTCGCACTGTCAAGAACATCCTCATCGAATGCCGCCAACAAACATACTGATGGAGTACATGCTTCCAAGAGAACGCTAGTGGAGGCGATAGTGCGTAGGGTTGCTGACCAAAATGAACTAACTACTGGGCAAGCCCATATCAGATGCCGGAAATTACCCTCCGTTGAGTCACATTTATTACATTTAGAATCCACTCTGCCACCCATTCTAAAGAGATGCTCAGGTGTCAGGTAAACTCTGTGAAGTATAAATAGTTGGATCTGCTGAAATCTGGCAGAGGTGGAGGATATAAGGGGACCAACCAAGGTAGCTTCCCAGGTATTCTGAGATAATGGTCTCAAATCTGCTTCCCAATATGCACAAAGGTGTGGTAAGTCCTCACTATGATGGGCAGAGAGTAGGCTAGAGTACATCTGGGAAACTAAATGGGAGTCACCCACCGATAACAACAGGTGTTTAATAGGGGATTCCTGTAGTTCAACAGTATTATTAGGGAATTTAGCATTACAGGCATGTCTCAACTGTAGGTATCTAAGAAATGAGTCCGCGGGATCGGGTGTTCTAACTGTAATTGGGAAAAAGTTTTAAACAAGGACCCAACATATAGTTGACCTATAGAGGTGACCCCCCCAGCCGCTCCAAACTTGTTGCAGCTGTAACCCCACCAATTCGGTAAAACCACGCGTGCCATCCAGAGGAGTTTCGGGGTCCCATCCCTCCATATGTAAAAGGGCGTTAGTTTGTTTCCAAATCAATATGGCTTGTTTAAAGAGTGGCATCTTTATTAAACTAATATTACCTGACAGTAAACAATGCAGGGGCTTAAGTCCCAGAATGATGGCCTCCACAACCAGGGAGATAAGAGTCAAACCAGCCACCACCTTATTCCATTCTACAATATGAGTCAATTGCGCAGCAAAGCAGTACAGTTTAAACAAGGGTAGCGCTATTCCACCAGTGTCCCTAGTGCGGGTCAAAGTAGCCAACCTAATTCTCACCCGTTTGCTGGACCAGATAATCGAGGATAGTATACCATCTATCTGCTTAAATCTAGCCTGGGGAATATATACTGGGGAATGCTCAAACACGTAAAGCAATTTGGGTTGTGCCATCATTTTAATAAGACTAATGCGCACAGAAACTGTAAGTGGGAGTTTCCCCAAAACCGCTCTCCTGGATTTTAAATAATCCAACTGAGGTTGTATGTTCAGGGATTTATAACTAGTTGGGTCACTAGAAATCCATATTCCAAGATATTTAAAATTGTCCACCCACTGGAGTGGAAGGGATACAAGAGGAGCTCGGGATATGGCCCTCTAAAGGGCATTATACAGGACTTATCCCAATTTATTAACAACCCAGAGAATTTCCCAAATTCAGTAATAGTGCTCAATATAATAGGCATAGTGACTGCATAATTAGAGACAAATAACAGTATATCGTCTGCATACAATGCAATTTTGTCTTCTTTAGGGCCATGAATAAACCCAGAGATACCAGTATTATGGCAAATAAGGCACGCCAGTGGTTCCACCGCTAAAGCAAACAGAGTGGGGGAGAGGGGGCATCCCTGACGGGACTCCCTCTGCAGTGGGAAGGAAGGGGATATGACAACATTGACAGAGACTCTGGCACAAGGAGCTGAGTACAGCAGTTTGACCCACCTAATAAACCCAGGGCCTATCCCAAATTTATCCATGGTCCCCCACAAGAACGCCCACTCCACTGAATCGAAAGCCTAGCGGCATCTAATGAAACGATAACAGAGGTATGGGCATGCTCAGTATCGGACTGGGACATGTATGGCCCACTGGCAGAATACAGTGGTAGGGGCCCATGTTTAGGGGTGTTGCCAGTCTGCACAGGGGGTGTGGCCTGCCACCACATTAGTTTGAGTAAACATTAGAGAGTGCAAGGTGTGGGCCCCTTCATAAATATATATACAGTCAATTCAGCTGCTCATGCTAATGTACCAGATTAATAACAGATTAATAACTGCAATGCACTGCAGAAAACACCCCATAATCCAGTATAAGGTATAGTTCAAGTGCACAGTCTGGAACCTGATCCTTAGAGGAGGAGGTGGGCCCCCAGACAGTGGGGTCCACCAGTGGTTTCCCCTGTTCCCCTGTGGGCCAGTCCAAGCCTGGGCATCCTCACGCGGGACCTGAATCTTTGTGAATAACCGCCTAAGGTTATTCTTAGTGGATTTTCCTGGTATGAAGCCCGTCTGGTCTTCATGTATTATCTGAGGGTTAACAGACTTAAGTCTGACTGCCAGCACCTTCGCTAAAAATTTTATATCTGTAGTTAACAGAGAAATGGGCTGTAGGGCTCAATTCTGGCAGGGTCTTTGTCAGGTTTTAACAGTGCCACAATCAATGCCTCGGACATTGATTCGGGGAGGGATTCGGATTCAAACAACCCATTAAAGAGAGCCAGCAGCCTCTACACATAAAAGTCGCTATGTTTTTTTTGTATAACTCCAGGGGGATACCGTCTAGACCCCGAGCCTTAACCCCGGGAAACGATTTTATAGCCGCCTCTATGTCAGCCATGGTGAGCGGCGAGTCAAGAAGGTCACGGCCTCCTGGGTTAGAGTTGGCATAGGTATCGCCGCAAGAAAAGCTTGCAGCTCATAAATCTCACATTCCAACTTAGCGTCATATAGCCTACGAAAATAGCCAAGGAATTGCGCAGCAATATCAGGGGTTTGGTTATAACTAACACCACCAGGCCCACGAATCTCAGTAACAGTATTGGACAACTGATCTGCTCTCGACAACCTAGCCAAAAAAACTACCCGGCCGTTCCTCTGTAGCATAATGCGAGTGTTTGACAAAAAGCAGTCTGTATTTCGCCTTATCTATCAGGTAATCATTCCATTTTTTCTGAGCAAGCACCCATGCCTCCCCAGATAGATCCTGATTATCATTTAAATACACAAGTTCCAGAGACCGACAGGTAGCTTCCAGCTCCAATTCCTCCATCTTATATGACCTTTTCAAATTCGCCACCTCCTGTATAAGGGTGCCATGAACAAAGGATTTAAATGCATCCCAAAACACTGAGAGGGAGGCCGTACCTTCATTAGTTTCCATAAATTCTTACCATAAGCCTTCTAATTACACCCCTGACCCCAGCCTAGTGAGCCAAAACTGATTCAACTTCCAATAGACTTGTCCCCGCAGTACCCCCATATCTAGAGTCAAGGAAATTGGGGAATGATCCAAAATACCCCATGTCTCATAATGAACTGAACTGACTCTCGGCAATAAGTCAGGAGACAGTAGAGCCAAATCAATTCTAGAAAATGCGGAATGCGTAAGTGAAAAGCAGGAGTACTGTCTATCATGCGGATGTCTAAGTCTCTACACATCAATTAATCCAAGACCCTCCACCATTGCTTAAAATTGACTGCCAACCTGCCGGGAAACATCTCTAGAACCAGTAAGTCTATCCATGGCTGGATCTAGGGTGTTATTATAGTTCCCCATGCTAACTACTGGAGTATCAGAGAATCTAGCTATAAATTCAACAGCCTTTTTAAGGACATCATGGGAGTAAGGAGGAGGCACATAAACAGCCAACAGTAATACAGATACAGAGTGTATATGACACTTAAGAAAGACCGATCTACCCCACACATCCACTTGTACCTGTTCCACTGTAAAGGGGACCAATTTCCTAACTAGGATCGACACCACCCCAGAGGAAGAGGTATGGGTTGAATGATACGCCCATCCCACCCATGGCCTTTTTAACAACATAACTTTAGCCCCCAAGAGATGAGTTTCTAGAAGGCAAATAATATCTGAATCATAGCGCTTGAGTTGACAAAGAACCAAGGCCCTCTTGATCTTGTCATTGAGGCCATGCACATTCCATGATAACAGCTTAACCGTATTGACAGCCATGTTGTTGTAAAGACACAGGAAACATTGGCGAAATCAACTCGAGTATGTCACAACTGAGGGCCTGAGCTGACTGCCACAATGGTGGAAAAGTCTTGTATAAACTTTCTGTAATAATTGGCGAAACCTAAAAATCTCTGGACCCCTTTGAGGGTTAAAGGTATCGGCCAATTCTGGATTGCTTGTAGTTTCTCAGGATCCATCTCTAGTCCAGAACCGGACACAATGTAGCCTAGAAACGGAATGGATTTTACTTCTAAAACACACTTCTCCAATTTGCAATAGAGATGATTGACACGGAGACGGGACAGAACTTCCTTTACAGAGAAACGATGTTCTTCCAGATTGTTGGCAAAGATAAGTATATCATCTAGATAAACCACGACATGGCGATATAAGATGTCTCTGAAGATCTCGTTCACGAAATGCTGGAAGACAGCTGGAGCATTACTTAGTCCGAAAGGCATGACGAGGTACTCATAATGTCCATCACGGGTGTTAAATGCGGTCTTCCACTCGTCATCCTCTCGGATCCGGATGAAGTTGTAGGCACCCCTCAAATCTGATTTTCGTGAAGATGGTTGCTCCACTAACTCGATCGAAGAGTTCTGTAATCAAGGGTAAAGGATATCGGTTCTTGACAGTAATGTCGTTCAAGCCTCTGTAGTCGATGCATGGCCGCAGGCCACCGTCTTTCTTCTTAACGAAGAAGAAACCTGCGCCAGCTGGGGAGGAAGAAGGTCGAATGAAACCCTTCGCCAGATTCTCCTCAATATATTCTTCCATAGAATGCGTTTCTGGTATTGACAACGGATAGGTTCGGCCTCGAGGTGGAACCTTTCCCGGGATGAGATCGATTGGACAGTCCCATTCCCTATGAGGAGGAAGGATATCGGCAGAAGCTTTACTGAACACGTCCGTGTAATCTTGATACGGAGGAGGTGAAACATCAAACGACTTGGAGGAGGAAGAACATACAGGAAGCACTTTGGACAAACAGGTCTCAGTACAGGAAGGACCCCATGCCAGGATTTGAGTAGTCATCCAGTCAATCGATGGGTTATGGAGACGAAGCCATGGAAGGCCCAAAACCACTGGATGTGTGGCTCTTGGAATAACTAGAAAATAAATTAATTCTGAGTGAAGAACTCCTACTCTCAGACGAACTGGTAGAGTTCTTAAAGAAATAACTTCATCAAAAATCTTACTGCCATCCACAGCAGTCAAAGATATGGACGAGGAAAGTCTCTCAGTGGGTAGGGACCACCGTTTAACATATGCTTCAGTTATGAAATTCCCAGCTGCTCCGGAATCTAGGAGGGCAATGACGTTCCTATAACGTTGAGCAATTTGAAGCGAGACTGGGAGATTACAATCATGAGAAGATGGAGAGGAGAGCATTACTCCTAGCCGGCCCTCTCCTTGGCGGGCTATAACTTGAAGTTTCCCGGATGTTTGGGACAGGCATTGATTGCATGAGACGGAGCTGCACAATAAAGACAGAGGGACTCAGAAAGACGTCTTCGACGCTCAGCTGTAGATAGACGGGAACGACCAACTTGCATGGGCTCATCTTTGGATGGAGACGGTTGACGAGGAGAAGGAGCAGAAGATTTTGGGATAGATGACCTTCCCCGCTCAGTTGCTCTTTCTCTGAACCGTAGATCAACTTTTGTACATAGAGATATTAGCTTATCCAACTTAGAGGGCAAGTCTCTGGTAGCTGCGTTCAGATAAGACATGCCAGAATGCAGCATACAGGGCTTCGTCGTTCCATGCCAGTTCGGATGCCAGGATCTTGAACTGTATTAGGTACTGTCACACAGTACACGTTCCTTGGCGTAAACGAAGAATCTCAGAAGAAGCTGAAGTTACAAGGCCTGGCTCGTCGAAGATGCGCCTGAATGTCGTTACAAAGTCAGTATATGAGGACAACAGGGTGTCGGATTTCTCCCATAAAGGTGATGCTCAATCAAGGGCTGAGCCACTGAGGAGGGAAATAATATAAGCAATTTTAGTGCGATCACTAGGGAAACTGCCAGGTTGTAGCTCAAAATTAATTTCACATTGATTGAGAAATCCCCTGCAAGATCTTGGAGATCCATCAAATTTTTGCTGGCGTTGGAAGATGAAGACGTGGAGTAGAAATGGGTAAGGTGGGTGGGGTTACAACTGGTGTCACTGTGGTGGACGCACCGGACGCCCCTGATCCACGGAGGGTCGTTTGGATCCCATCCAGCCGAGTAGATAGATCCTGGAGACAGCGGATGATGTGGCATTGTGCAGCCTCCTGATGTTCGAGTCTAGCTGCCAGTTCTTAGTTTATTTATTTATTTATTTATTAACAGTTTCTTATATAGCGCAGCATATTCCGTTGCGCTTTACAGTTCTTGCATTGGCCTGGCCGCTTGATCCTGGTCTCCGGCTGGATTCATATGGTCAGTGCTTACTGTCACAACTGAGGGCCTGAGCTGACGGGAGGAAGCCTCAGTTGTAGGGGCTGAGGTGAAGCTAAACTTTGGAGGTTTAATCAGATACCTGGACATTTGAGTAGGATGTAGAAAGGTTGCCCGAAGGCATGACCATGACAACCAGGATTAAAAGTCAATAAAAGTTTATTAACAGAACTCCATGTATTCACAGCAGTGATAAATGAATGAAGATATACAGCAGATATGATAAAACAGTTCCTGGATAACTATGGGTTTGGCAATGGCCACAGGGTACTGGTAGCAGTAGGTACAGTTCTTAATGTACCAGAGATGGAATGTCCTTACCAGACCCGTCCATAGTATTAAGTGTAGCCAAGGAACACACCAGCAGATGTATCACTAGAAGCCGGTAACACTGTAGTTGAGGTAGCTGCTGTGGACGCTGAATGGAACCAGCCAGGTGTTAGAACATGGAGTGGATGCTGGATGGAACCAGCCAAATAGTAGAATGAAGCTAGGGAGCAAGGATATAGGAACCGATGGTGTGCGGGTACCGATAGTTTGCGGGTACCGATGGTATGCAGGTAACCGCTGGAGAAGCACCGGCTCTTTAAGGAAGCTGATCACTGCTGGAAGCTGACCGCTGGAAGCAGATGAAACTGTAGCTGGAAGCTGGAGCGAACACAGAAGACTGCAGAGTCAGGCTGCACCGCAAGGTGGTAAGCAGGTGCGGGTCTCTTAGTGGTAACTGGAAACAGGAGCTGGAAACCTGGAATGAAAACAACCACAGGAGAGAGAGACTGGAAACAAGGTTTGACAACCAAAGCACTGACGATTTCCTGGTGCAGGCTCAATCCCTTTATACCCTTAGGTATGCAGGGATTGGATGAGCAATTAGGCAGACTTCAGCGGAGCTATGGATTGGAGGTCAGGATCATGTGACTAAAACTAAGATGGCTGCGCCCATACCGGCCAGTGGAGGGAAACCTTGTTTGTAACACCACATGGAGATTCCTCTGTAATGGCGGCGGTGAACACAGAGAACGCCAACTTGCGTCTCAAACCTCAAGCATGGACGGCCGCGGCCACAGTAGGTGAAGAGTGCCACATACCCTGTAATGCATTAAGAATACGGAGACGATGCCCGAGGCCCCGCCGGCAGGTGACGCCATGCCAGTCGCCCGGGCATTGGAAGGACAATATCCACGGATCAGCAAAGGTGAGACATGACATATGAATGCAAGCAACATAGCTGGAAACTGGGCCTAGGATGCTGAGCCAGCCTTAGGAGACACCTGAAAGGTAAATAATGGCGTCCAGATACCCGGATCGTGACAGAGTACTCCCAAGTGCCCTGACACTTGTAACCATCGGGCCAATACCCAGGACCAAAAGAACATCCAATAAACATTGCAGTGAATAAAAAAACACATTAAATAACAGCCAACCAAAGCCCTCCCCCCCAATACCCCCCACCCTGTATACCTCCCCGAACTTTGGTATACTTAATTTCCCGGAACTCACCAACTTAAACTAGATTAACTACAATTTATGGTGATCTGGCAATAGATTCAGTGGTGACTGAACATGCTGCAGTGCTCTCCAACAAATATACGGAACCCCCAAGATATACATATGGTGAAATACACAGGTAAGTAATGTATAGACGATTAAAGGAAAGGACTCCTAGGATAAGGATGACCCCTATGAACCATAACATGAGAAAGGAACATACACACAAACGTGAGCAAATATGACCTCGTCCGGGCGAGAAAGACAATTTCCCAGCCGGCAGAAGTATGCTTGACCTGCAGGAACATATGTCATAACTTCTAGTAATGCAGCCAATATTACATGAACAGACAGCGACATCAGTTTAGCACCCATTGCTACGCATGCCAATCAATATTAAAACAGCAGAGTTTGAAGGTGGCATCATAACCTGATAACAGATACATATAGAACATGATTCAGCAGCCATGGCCCTCCGTGCCGGCCGAGCAGTGTCCATCTAGAGGCCTCCTGAGGAGTAAAGAAAAGTTTAGTCACCCCGTCCATGACCACCCTGAGTTTAGAAGGAAACAACATTGCATAGGGTACGTTCAGTTCTCGCAGACGTCTTTTAACAGGGGTGAACTGAGCTCTATTTTTCTGAACCTCAACAGCAAAGTCCGGAAATACCGAAACGCGGGAACCATTCCACATGAACGGGCCTTTGGTGCGGTTAAGCCGTAGGATAGCATCTCTGTCATGGTAATTAAGAAGTTTGGCTATGAAGGTGCGAGGCAGCACCCCAGGCTGGAGAGGTCTAGAAGGAACTCTATGCGCTCTTTCCACAGTGAAAAAGGGAGAGAACGAGTCAGCTCCATATGTATTAGCCAGCCACTTTTCCAAAAACTTTTCAGGAGCCTAACCCTCTTCTCATTCAGGCAGGCCAATCAAGCAAACATTACATCTCCGCAATCGACCTTCCATATCCAGCAACTTATTTTGTATATCCGTTAGTTGAGCGGTGACAGCAGTAACCTTGGCACAAAGTGGAGTCACCGAATCTTCCAGGGTGGACGTGCGGGTCTCCACCTCCCCAACACACTCCAGAACTCTCTGCAAGTCATGATGTATAATAGACAGGTCAGATTGAACCCGACCTATTTTCTCCACCAGCCTAGTTTCACAAGCAGAGACCGCGTCGAGCACCTTTTGTAAGGTCACATCAGTGAGTGTATCAGAGGTTGCGGACCCCTGACGAGATGGCGGCTGAGAGGGAGAGTCCCGTTCAGGAGTTACCTCTTTGCGGGCAAAGGGTGTATAGGGGACAGGTGCAAGTGCAGGCTCTCGCCGGGCACTCAGGGGCTAGCACAGCAGTGCACACACCCTCCCATATCAGGACCAAGTGGCGGTCCGCGGCTCCCATGGCTGCCATCACAAAATGGCGCCTGCAACAACACTCTGCCCAGGTCCCGGCCGTCCTGCAGAAGGTATATGAGGGATAGGTGCAGGGTCCCCCCGGGGCTCACCTCGGCTATGTTTCCCCTGGTGTCAGTGATGCAGTCCATCCTCCGTAATGCAGTGGGTCCGAGCGGCGGTCCATGGCTCCTGTTTTAAGGGGGTAATTCCAAGTTGATCGCAGCAGGAAATTTTTTAGCTGTTGGGCAAAACCATGTGCACTGCAGGGGGGTGGGGCAGATATAACATGTGCAGAGAGAGTTAGATTTGGTTGGGTTATTTTGTTTCAGTGCAGGGCAAATACTGGCTGTTTTATTTTTACACTGCAAATTAGATTGCAGATTGAACACACCACACCCAAATCTAACTCTCTCTGCACATGTTATATCTGTCCACCCTGCAGTGCACATGGTTTTGCCCAATTGCTAACAGAATTCCTGCTGCGATCAACTTGGAATTACCCACTAAAATGGAGCCCGCGACCACGCTGCTCGGGTCTCAGCTTTACTGACCCGGCGTCTAGCAGCCGAACCAGCGCTCGTCTTTTTTTTGCATTTTCATTTTAGAACATCCCACCTACAGCATGTGCATAGTAGATACAGTAACAACTAAACATAGCATACACATACTATATACATAATTAACACAGAATGGACATAGCAAATAAATAACCATGTATACATAGAATGTACATAGCATATACTGTACATTATTAACAATACATAGCTACCTACAGTACATACATTAGCATATACATAAGTAGCTATATTTATGAACAATTGCTGTGTAGCTGAGCGCAAACTACTGTCCCATTCTAAGGTTATATTGCCCTTCGTCAAAATCAAGGCCTTCCCACTATTCATCCCTTCCCAGTCTGTTCCCTCCTTTAAAAACAGCAATGTAAAGTTCACTCTAACACAACCCCACCCCCCATCCATACCCTCTTCTTTAACACACACCCCTTCTCAACTGGCCAGCTAACTTCCCGTGACAGCACCATTCATTTCCCATCTACTTTAAACACCAGCATTCCCCCTCCATATCCCTTTTCCTTAACATGTCAGCTAACCCAATATTCATGTTCCTCTAAACTACCAGCATCTCATCATCACTATTTCCACTTTCTCTAAAATGCCAGCAACCCTCCCCCCCCAAAATGTGACTTCCAAATGCCAGCTATCTTCAGCTCTTCACCCCCATTTGGCTTCCCGCCATACCCCTTCTCCACCATATATACATATAAACATGCCAGCTCTACTAAGAGGCCCTTTCCTCAACATACCCCCCCATATAACCTACTCAATAGACCAACCACTCCCTCCAATATGCCCCTTCTCAATAGACCAGCTTCCCCATCCGAAACCTTTCCTCACCTTCAGTGCTCCGGTAGGTCTGCTGCCTCCCCACCCCCCACCATGTCCCCAGACACAGCATCTGTTCGCTCCCTCTTTACAGCACTGAGCCCACACCCATGATGCACAGACACCACCACCGTTGCCCAGTGCATTAGCACCTCTCACCCGCTGCACACTGACACAAAGCGCCTTCTTGTCTGAGTGATGAGCAGAATGAGTCCCCCATGCTGCAGTTGGAACAATGACTGGGAGTCCAGGACATGCAGGTCCTTGCAAACACATGGTGGGGGGCATAGCCTGTTCTCCCAGCAGCTGACGGCCGTGGCTCACACAGTGTTAGTGGGTTACGCGGGGGGCCACATAAAACTGGTGGCTCTGAGCACCAAACGGCCCACCAGGATCCTCCCCAGTAAAGGCGAAGGCCAATCCAGCCCTGGTTATGCCACACAGTAGTGCTTCTTATACATGTTACGCCACACAGTAGTACACCTTATACACATTACTCCACACAGTAGATTCCCTTATATATGTTACACCAACATCATTAGAGGCAAAACCAATGAAAAAATTACCAAATGACTGGCTTTATAAAGGCTCACTACTGTTTCAGAGTTTTTATAGTAACAAGAATAGACTGCACAGATCATAATGATATGTGCAGTGCTTTCACTCAGCTGCAGATTGACAACGGTTTTCTTGTGGGAACTGCTGTGGAATAGGGGGTTGAAATCTGACTGGTATCAACATAATATTAACAAATGACAATCAAAACAGATGTAAATACTGTTGTTTTATATTGCAATCTATGGTCAATGGGGTCATTCCGAGTTGATCGTTCGCTAGTTATTTTTTGCAGCGCTGCAAACAGATAGTTGCCGCCTATGGCCCTCATTCCGAGTTGTTCGCTCGTCTGCGATTTTCGCTATATTGCGATTAGTCGCTTACTGCGCATGCGCAAGGTTCGCAGAGCGCATGCGGTTAGTTATTTTACACAAAAGTTAGGTATTTTACTCACGGCATAACGAGGATTTTTCATAGTTCTGGTGATCGTACTGTGATTGACAGGAAGTGGGTGTTTCTGGGCGGAAACTGGCCGTTTTCTGGGAGTGTGCGAAAAAACGCTGGCGTTTCTTGGAAAACGCGGGAGTGTTTGAAGAAACGGGGGAGTGTCTGGGCGAACGTTGGGTGTGTTTGTGACTGACTGAACTGATCGCAATGGCTGAGTAAGTCTCGAGCTACTCAGAAACTGCTAAGAAATTTCTATTCGCAATTCTGCTAATCTTTCATTCGCAATTCTGCTATGCTAAGATACACTCCCAGAGGGCGGCAGCTTAGCGTGTGCAATGCTGCTAAAAGCAGTTCTGGAAGTGATGATATGGACTCCACAGAGCCCTGATATCAACGTAATTGAGTCTACCATGGATTATATGAAGAGAAAGTAGGATTTGAGCAAACCTACATCCACAGAAGATGTGGTTAGTTCTCCTAAAGTTTTGAAACAACCTGCCTGCAGGGTTACTTCAAAGACTGTGTGCAATTGTACCTAGAAGAATTGATTCTGTTTTGAAAGCAAAGTGTGGTCACATCAAATATTTATTTGATTAGATTTCTCTTCAAAATCTGATTGCAGTGTAAAAACCATCAATGGCACTCTATCATTTATAATGAATCAAATGAACTTAAAAAAAAGTTGGATGTAACAAAATTTATATTGGTGTTATCTTATACACTAAGGTTGTTTCCTACAGAAATAAATACATGTCAATAATAATGTTGATGAAAAATATTTTTTATGGATATTTCCATATGATTATATTTATATTAATATGTATGTATTTTTGGTCATTTTACAGTATAAGGGTTTATAGCTGAGAGAGTAAGTGGAGTACACTTGTCAAAACTTATTTTAATGATGGATGATTTACAGTATCTAATTTACTGTATTTTTATTTTAAGGCTAATGTCTTAGAAAAGAATATAAATAATAAGATTATCTCTTAATTAATAAAAACAAAGAAACATAGGTACAGAATTTGACTATATTCATTAAATATAAAAAAAAATAAAAAAAACTTTGAAAAGATACAAACTTTTAAACCTTTTAAAATAGAGCTGCTGCGCAGGGCGCCACCCTTAAAGGGTGCCACATGCTCGTGCTGCCATATTGGAGCCTGCCTGGAGCCACGGCAGCATCTGTCCCGGCCCGCCTCGGTAGCTCTAGCAGCAGCGCCAGCGCTGTGTATGATGACGAGGGAGTGGGAGTGCTGTGGGCGGGACAAAACTAAACTACTCTGTGCGCACAGGGCACACAGAGTAGCTTAGCTTCAGTCCGCCCATAGCACTCCCCCTCGTCGGCACAGCCACTGGCACACTGATATGATAGGACTCAGGAGACGGGCCGCGGGATGGACGCTGCTGCAGACTCAGTGCAACTGTCCCTTCCCTCCCACACACGGCACGCAGTGGTCACAGCTGAACACACAGTGACATGTGGGGGCATGTGTATCTGGCACTGTGGTGGCAAGTGTATCTGGCACTGAGGTGGGCACGTGTATCTGGCACTGTGGTGGGCACGTGTTATGGCACTGTGGTGAGCATGTGTATATGGCACTGTGGTGGGTATGTGTATCTGGCACTGTGGTGAGCACATGTATATGGCACTCTGGGGGCACGTGTATCTGGCACTGCGGGGGGCACATGTATCTAATAATGTGGGGGCATATTATGTGTATTTGACAGTGTGGGGACATGCGTATCTGACAATGTGGGGGCATATTATGTGTATCTGGCTCTGTGGGGGCATATTACAGTATGTGGCACAGTGGGAGCATATAAAGTGTATCTGGCACTGCGGGGGCATATAAAGTGTATCTGGAACTGTTGAGGTATATCGTGTATCTGGCATGGTAGGGGAATATACAGGTAATGTGTATCTTGTGTATCTAGCATGGTGGGGGCATATAAGGTGTATCTGGCGCTGTGGGGGCATATAAAATGTATCAGGAACTGTTGAGGCATATAATGTGTATCTGGCACTTTGGGGACATATAAAGTGTATCTGGCACTGTGGGAGCATATAAAGTGTATATGGCACTGTGGGGGCATTTTAAGTGTATCTGGAACGAGACTCTCACCACTACAATCCATTCTGAATGCAGCGGCAAGGCTAATCTTCCTCGCTAGATGTTCATCGTCTGCAGATCCACTCTGTCAGTCCCTCCATTGGTTACCTGTATTCTACCATATTCAATATAAAATACTTTTACTCGCACACAAGGCCATTAACCAAACTACACCAACGTACATCACTTCGCTTATCTCAAAATATCTCCCAACCTGACCTCTTTGCTCTTCACAAGACCTGCGTCTCTCATCCACACTCATTACTAGCTCCCACTCATGATTGCAGGACTTTCATTGGGCTGCACCCACTCTGTGGAATGCCCTACCACACACAATAAGACTCTCCTCTAGTCTCCACACCTTCAAGCGTTCCCTGAAAACTCACCTCTTTAGGCAAGCATATCAAATTCCAGAACCGTCCACATAACTTTCATAAACCTTCCGATCAAATTGCATCCACTCTGCACAGTCCACACATATCCTCACGTCTTCTCATTCTTCACTTTCCCTTCCTCTTGAACCCAGTTCATCATTGCTGTATGACCATATTATACAGCCCACCAAGAACCTTTGCAATCTGGCGAACAACTACAGTATGCAATAGATAGCACCTATCCTTGTATATACATGCCTATTTCCCTATAGATTGTAAGCTTGCGAGCAGGGCCTTCCTACCTCTATGACTGTTTGTTATTACCCAGTTTTGTTATATGATTGTTATTTCCAATTGTAAAGCACAACAGAATTTGCTGCGCTATATAAGAAACTGTTAATAAATAAAATAAATAATAAACTAATTGAGTTAACCTCTATTTAAGTAATTTCTCGGTTTCATAGTTTACCAAGCATTTAAGATTTTCCGTTTAATCATTAATAAGAAAATAAATATTAACAGTTCCTCTGACATTGCTTCCTTTTTTAGTTAAATTGTCTACATAAAGTATTATTTGTAATAACTAGGTACAGTATGAGTGGGCTCAGTTTCCAGAAAACCAAACCCACCCAAACTTCAGGGATCTGAATGCTTCTGAGTGCCATCTTGGGGGTTATTGCCTTACTCTGATTCTAAATATAAGCATTGGATTCTCGCAAGTTTTGTAACCTATATAAGTGCCTGCAGCAGTGGTTCGTGCATTTTACATGCGACTGCAGGCTGTGTGCATCTACTCCTGGCTTCTGTGCTGACTCCACACTGTGTCCAACCAATCCAGTGGCTAAACTGACCTACTGTATGTCCACTCCAGTCCCCTCAGGAGTGTTAAATTGGCTAAACTAGATTATTAGAGTACAAGCAGTTAGCAAATCATTGTTTATTATTTTTTATAGTGCAGGAATTTACTATACCTCTATTGTAATAGTGCTGCACTGTGACTTTGCAGTCCGTACCCCACTGTGCTGTGACTCCCTGCAGTGTGAATAGTCGTTTGCAAAACAAAGTTTAAAAAAAATGGTTAATTTATCTGTACAATGTGTGCATGCACTGTACCACAGTGCATTTGTTCACAACTATACATAATTAAATTAGGTGCAGTGTCTGCAGTGATTTGTCAGTCATTTGCAAAAAAAGTTAATTAAAACAATTGTCCAGTTATTTGTACAACTGGTGCATGCGCTGTACCATTCTGCCTTTGTCATAACTTCACATAATTAAAGTGCAGTGTCCACAGTGAGTTCTAAATAATTTGCAAAGAAAAAGTAAAAAAATACCCCAATTGATCATTTATTTCTACAACTGGTGTATGTGTTGTACTGCACTGCCTTTGTTTACAACGTCACATAATTAAGTGCTGTGAGCATGATTCAAGTTTGTTAGGAAAGCAAAAAAATAATTCAACTGGGCAAAACAATATTGCACTGCAGGTGGGGCAGATGTAAAATGTGCAGAGAGAGTTAGATATGGGTGGTTGTGTTCAAACTGAAATCTAAATTGCATTGCAAAAATTAAGCTCTCTAACGTTTGTGGGCTACATGCAAAAGAAGCCAGTATTTACCCTACACAGAAACAATACAATATGCCTAAATTTAAATATATCTGTACGTGTTACATCTGCCCTACCTGCAGTGCAACATGATTTTGCCTAGTTGTGTGCTTTTTTCTAACAAATATGAATTAGGCCCTGTGTCCGCAGTGAGTAATTTGCAAAAAAACTTGAAAAAAACATTTGTTCATTTATTTCTACAATTGGTGTATGTGCACTGTACTGCACTGCTTTTGTTCACAACTTCACATAAATATAAGCCCTGCTGTGACCTCCACAGTGACTTTTTATCTGTGAACATATAGGGAAAAAATCATATTTTGTTTTTAAAACTTGTGTGTGTTAATTAATATGGATAATGTTAATGATCAGTACAGAGAAGAGCTACCAAATACTAGTGCTGCAGATGCTGCTACAGTTGTGACGATACTAGACCTTCAACATCATTAACTAAAGCTGATGTAGGGCATCTGAAATATAAAAAAAAATATTTTACAGTGGTAAATGAAAAAACACCTCAAATAAAGGGAAGGTTTACTGCAGAAAAAAATAAAATTGGCAACATTCCATTTACACATGCAGTGGCAATGGAAGGCCCAGGCCATACCTTTAATTTATGAGTGGAGATTCTGCAACTTCTTCTACCTCTCATAATGATGCAAGCCCTTCTCTTTCAGAGTCTAGAAGAGGTGTAAAAAAATTAAAACTGGATAATCAGTGCTGAAAAAAACCACTAAGGCAGTAGAACAAACTGTGTTCAGAAACAAAACCCCCAAGAGACTAAGTGTTTCCAGGAGTACTATGTGTGAGTCTGACCTTTCTGACCCTATACTCATAGAGAAACCTTCTTCCACCATTTCTGCACCCTATGCAAATGTGGGGATGATCAGCAGAAGTATAGCTCATGACATAGAAATTTAGAATGCCACTGTGGTAGTGCAACAGGATGAGGAGGATATTTGTGTAGCTGATGCTGGTGCTAATGCTTGATGATGAGAATGTTGTTTGTGTAAGTCAGGCACCAGTGCAAGCAGTCCTTGCCCATTATAAGATGGTCAATGTCATGCCTAGGTATAAAAAAAAAAAAAAAATCACCTTTTAGGTGTGGAATTACTTTTACCCAAGACATGAACGCTTGTCTAGACACCTGTAGCATTTGTAAAGCCACAGTAAATAGAGGTTGAGACCTTAACCATCTAGTAATTTCCTCCCTGTTATGTCATTTGCAATGAGCTCATGGAAATTTTTGGGAAAGATCATAAACTCACAGTATGCTAAAACAATAACAACAAGCCATCCAGCATCAGTGACCTCCCTTCTCTCAGCTAGATTAAAGCACCTGCAATCTCCACTGCCTTCATCATCAGTATCCTAACTAATGATAGGAGTTAGTCCTACATCCAATTTGATATGTCTAGGTGACTCCTCCCCTATCCAAGATTCCCCAGAATAATCCTTTAGCACTAGGCCTGCTGCTGTGGGGGGTGGATCTTTATCCAAGAAGGGGACCAAGAAGACTATTAGTACAGTAGTTTAAAACAACAATTGACTGTTAAAAAATTATTTGCAAGATGTAGCAAGTATGACAGCTGACTCCCAGTCGCACAACGGATCACTGATGCCATGATAGCTATGCCAGTTTTAGATCTGCATCCAATATCTGTCATTAATGCAGGCAGTTTTACACAGTTAAATGAGGTCCTTTATCCCTGCTACCAAATTCCATCTTGGTTCCATTTTATTAGACAAGCAGTTCCTAACCTGTACAAGGATGTTAAACAAAAAAATATTAATACTGGCCTACAAACTGCCATTTTACCCACTGTACACTTAACCACAGATACTGTATGTGGACAAGTGGAACTGGGCAAACTAATGATTACATGACTGTGACAGCCAAATTGGTGGTTAAATTGCCTTCAGCAGCATCTAGCAAACAACTCCAATTGATTCAGAGGCAGACTACTCTCTGTATCACCAGCTTCACTAAGAGGCATACCACTGACAACCTCTCAGTAAAACTAAGAGATGTCATAGCAAAATGGCTTACACCGCTGAGATTCTCTTCAGGATTTATAGTTTCTGATAACACCATATATATTGCGAAGGCATTACAGCTGGGTGAATTCTAACACGTTTCATGTTTTGCTCACACAATCAACTTGGTGGTACAGAATTTTTTAAGAAATGACAGCGGAGTGCAGAAGACTGACTGTGGCCGCAAAAAAATGAGGGACATTTTTGGCACTCAGCGGCTGCATGCAGAAGACTGCAGTGCCTGCAAGAACACATCAATGATGCTTTGCAAACAACTGAAGCAAGAGGTAGTAACAAGGTGGAATTTTACCCTCTACATGATTCAGCTGATGGAGGAACAGCAAAAAGCAATCCAAAGCTACACAGCAAGCCATGACATTGGGAGAGGAGGGAGACTCTACCTTAATGCAGGGCAGTGGAGAATACTATGTTGTGAAAGGTGCTGAAACCATTTAAAGTAGTCACCTGAGTTCAGACACTGCCAACTTGAGTCATGTGATTTCCCTAAGTAGACTTTTGGAAAAATAATTCAAGAAATTGAAGGACATGAAACAAAGTGATTCCACAAAGTACAGTATGTCAAACTTACAGATCAGATCACTTTATTTGGCAACCGTGCTTCGTCCCATGTTTAAGTCATATGTTGTCTTTCTTTCCAACTGACCCAGATCTTAAGAGATGCATAGACCTCCTCGTGAGCATGTTGGCAGCTCAAGTTGTACATAACACAACAACGTCTACGCCTTCAGTTATT
Source organism: Pseudophryne corroboree (assembly GCF_028390025.1). Taxonomy (NCBI): domain Eukaryota; kingdom Metazoa; phylum Chordata; class Amphibia; order Anura; family Myobatrachidae; genus Pseudophryne; species Pseudophryne corroboree. The sequence goes on along the minus strand of NC_086450.1, from coordinate 311,769,564 downwards.
CCAGCAACTGCTGCTGCCAGAATAAAAATCAGCTTTCCCAAGAGACTCAGTGGTGATGCAGATGAGTCAACACAATATTTTGACATCTAGGGCTCTGTGTAATGATCCCCCTGAGATTGCCAGAGGGCATCATTACATCTGGCCCTTGGTCTTGTCTAAAAGAATTGGCCACAATTTGTGACACCTCTACTGTAACTCCATCTGATATGGTCAACATTCAAAGAATAGTGGAGGATTATTTACAGTAAATGAAAGCATACAAATAGGCATGTCACAGAGAGCCTATGAGTATTGGAAGGAAAAGAAGCTATTTTAAGGGATTTGAACATACTTGCTTTTTATTACTTAAGCTGCCCAGCTTCCAGTTAGTACTTAGAGTTTGGTCAGTGACTGACATAGGAGGCTACTTCCTTATAATATGGAAAAGATGATTTTCATGAAAATGAACTGGAAATTCTACAATGAAGACCTTTATAGCAATTACATCAAAGTACAGAGACCTCTGTAATGGTGGATCCCAGTGGGATAAATTAATTTTGTGTGAAGATGATGTAAAATGCAAGGATGTTGATGATAATGACAATGACATCTTGCCACTGAACAGTTGTTAGCTTTGCTGCCTTATGCCCACTGGTAGCTTGTTTTGTGGGGGTTCACACAAACAAAGCACTTCAGCCACAAAAGAGGCATTCCTTGTCACTGAAGTGCTTTGTTTGTTAAAGTGAACAAATCCTTTTTAATGTCAAACATTAGAGTGTGTGGGAGGGCCGAAGGACAATTCCATCTTGCAACACTTTTATTTTTATTATGGGCTGTATTCTTTGGGGCATTTGTGACAGTCTTAATATTTTAATGTCTTTGTACCTCTAGGCCTCACCTCACAGAGAATAAATATTTATTCATTCACATCAGACTCTGCCCTAGTGTACCATACAATTGCCTACCAGAATCAATTAAACAATATTTTTTTATTCTTCTTTTACTGTATTTTTGAATAAGGACCATTCAGTTGTCAATGCCTACCACAATAAGTCAATCAATCAATCAATCTTTTTTTTTATTCTTCTTTAATTGTATTTTTGCTGCTAGGCCTCACAGAGAATAGTTATTTAGTCATTCACATCAGACTTTGCTCTAGGGAATGATACAGTTGTCTGCCACAATCAATTACCGGTAATTATTTTAAATTCTTTTATTACCGCTATTTCCCTGTTCCTCCCTAGGGTCTCTGACAGGATTGGTATGGGATCCTGGCGGTCAGGAGATCGACGCCGGGAACCTGACAACCAGAGTCCCGGCAGTGAGTGCAGCATGTCCCCTTGCATGCTTGCTGCGCTCGTCACGCTTTGGGCCTGGTGCCGACACTATTATATTCCACCTCGGTTGGTGGCGTGGACTACCACCCGCGTGGGAATACTAGGCTTGGGTCAGGATTCCAACCACTGGTAATTTAACCACATAACCCTCTGACCTAGTTCTTGATTTATGAAAACATTCTTGGTTATTTTCTATATGGTAGTATAGTTACCCTGATGTGCTATAATTGAAGTTGAACAGCCACGTGTGTGTGCCATCCACTGGTGTTGTCTGGCTTACTCAGCCAGCTTGCTTGGTGCAACCTTGTGCCCTAAAATGGATGAAAACAATATTGTGAGGTATGAGTTGGTCAATATTGAGCGGAAATGACTGGAAATCAGTGTTATTGAGGCTTATAATGCTGTAGGAACAAAAAGGCCCACATTATGTGATATTAGCAGCTTGTATAATTTTTTTTAAACAGAGATCCAAAATCAAAAACTGAGAGGGTTGTTTTGCTAAAACCAAAACATGATGTTAATACAAATCCAAAATCAAAACCAAAACACAGGGGTTGAAGTGATGCAGTCCTCATTACTGATGAGCAAAGTAGAAAAACTGTGGGATAAAGAGTCAATAAAACAGATGTACTAATTAACTGCCAACTATTACAGTATTTTATCTATAAAAAATGGGAAGGAGCACTACACTGACAGCTTTGAAAAAAATATCTGTATCAAGTACAATTTGTATTTACTGACCCCATGATATTGTAAGCAGTACTACAGTCTTTTGTTTAGTCTGCTCAAACTAAATGGAGCCTTACCAACAGGAGCTGCAAAGAACCTTTGTGTTGCCACATACAGAGCAGAACCAATTTTACCCTGCTCAGTGTCTCTGCACTGGCCAGAGTAAGGAACTTTTTACTTACAAGCAGATTTGCAGTAAATTGAGGAGGATGACATTACAAAGCTATTCAATTTACGGGGGTTTACTTATTGTTCCAAAGGTGATAGTTATTACTACTGCATGCTTCAACATCCCTGAACTTTAACACCACTACTAATATATAAGTGGTACAACAACTCCAAGACTACTCCTGAATAAATATTTGAAAAACTCCTCCTGTGATATTACTATCAATTCATATGCTGATATTGTGATACTATTCTGTATATCAATCCTATTGAAGCTCCAGTGGTCAACTATTATCTAAAGTACTGACTAGAGATTTAAGAAAACAGAGTAACCCTTGCTGCTATCTGATGTCCCTGATAGTGAACTGTGCATACATAACAGTTTCTAGCAGTCATTAATAAGCTTGGTCCCCACCTCCATGTAGTATAAAGGATATCAGAATGTAGCAAACTTTGCTAGGTGATTGTTCCAGTCTAGCTTGTTCCACTTTTACTGGAAAGCTGTCTATAATCCTCAACTTTCTGCAAACCATCTTTATCTATGTCCCCAAGTACTCTCTCTCTGTATTCCCAAATATACCTACTCATTGTCAGCAAATGTACCAGACCTTCAATATTCTTTCAGGCTATGTGAAACCACTATACTGGCCAGAAAAAGGTAGCTATAAATGAGGTGGGTATGGGATACTGGCAGTGAGGATGCTAGTGGTCAGAACACTGGCAGCACTATACCAACTGCCAAAATCCCAACATGTGCTCGCAACTAAACTCACCGTAACTCTACCCTTACCCCTAACTCTTTCTTCCTGCAGCATAACCCTAACCCACCCTACTTGTAGCCTAACCCTAACCCTCCCTTTCCTGCAGTCTAACCATCCCCCCAAAGCCTAACCCTAACCCTCTCCGGCAGTGGCGGACTGGCCCACCGGGGTACAGGGGAAACCACCGGTGGGCCCCTCTGCCTGGAGGCCCACATCCTCCTCTAGGGATCAGGTTCCAGACTTAGCACTTGAATTATACAGTATACAAAGGTTACCTTATACTGCACAGGACTATGTATTTACTCTATATATTTATCAAGGGGACCAAACCATACACTATAAGTTGGCCAAGCCTCTAAACATGGGCCCATACCACTGCATTTCCCTGGTGGGCCCTTCATGCCCCAGTCCGAGACTGCTCTCCGGCATACTTACATTCAGGATTTTAGCTGTCGGGATTCTGACAGCTGACAGGTTTTCGGCACCGGTCTTCTGATCACTGGGAACCTGTACCTTTAGATGCCAAGTACATCCACTACAGACAACATATAACATTAATTACTGTAAATCAAAACATAAATTCAAATAAACTGTATCACACAATGAGGCATACATCTTCTGTCAAAATTGATTGTGAAATGTCAAAATAAGCACAACATGATGGTCTACATAAGTGAAATGAGGTGAAATAAAGGCATAGACATTATACACATATCACAAACAAATTAAATTAAAACAGATAAAAAACACTACATAAATGCCAAGACAAAGCTACCACCTGAATAATTAAAACATTTATGAGCAGTTACATATTTTACAGCATTCAACTGAACCACACTGACACACACACACACACACACACACACACACACACACACACACACACACGCACGCACACACACACACACACACACACACACACACACACACACATTGTTCAGGGAGCAGGGACACACTGAAACACATATACACATTGTGCAGTGAGAGCTGGCAGCCATGCAGAGGCACATACCTTTGCACCTCTGTCATAGGGCTGGTACAGTTCCCTGTCATCACCACATCATGCTGCTGTTCCCTATCCCTGTTTCTGGCTATTGATAGAGGGCTGGGAGCCGGGGGGACTAGTGAAGCGGTGTCCATGGCGGGCAACGTGACGCTGTAAAGAGTGAGTCACGGTGACTTACTGTCGCAGCAGTGCCCTCTACTGTCTGGTGCTCTACACGGCCGCATAGCCCGCGCATGCGTCGGGCCAGCGCTGACTGCAGCTATCCCACAGACATTCTAGGGGGAATTCAATTGTTATTGTGGGTCCCAACACCCGCCAGCTGGCAGGTATTCAAATGTTGCTGCTGACGGGTGCGAGACTTTCATTTAATCTCGCTACCCCCGTTTGGGCTCCCATATGGGGGCACAATTGAATATCTCCACATGATCTCCCATCACTTTAGACAGGCGATCAGGCACGAATAAACAATTGAATTCCCCCTACTATATACATGTGTAAGGAGAAGCAGTCTGTATACAAATACTCCTCTCATACAGGCCAGTTATACTTGCAATAAACCCACTCTCCCATCTTACACAGCACAGTAGATAGTAATAGCACATACAGTGTGTATTCACAGACAGCCCCCCAAAGTGAGCAGAGGAGAAGGGGAGGTCTGCTTTGTGCACTGCAGCAGCATTGAGGAGGAAGCAGGGGCCATGCACTACAGAGAGCCAAGATGTATCAGCATGTCCCTGTGCTAGCTGGGTCTGTGAGCGGCTCTTCAACATCGACCGTTTCCTGGGACTCCTGCCATTCTAATCTCAGCACTGAGAGGACCAATCACAAGCAACAAATGAGACTGTGGTTTGTGACTGGTCAGTTCTCTTTACCTCATCCCCCCCAGCATCTATTGATTGGCTGTAGATATGGGGAGGGGGGAGCCCAATCAGTGTGATGTTCCCCAAAGTGGTTTGAGTGCTTTCAACTAGCATCCGTGTTAACACAGAACTATGGCCGGCACCCAGGTTCCTCAGCACCAACCACGCTCACACTGTGTGTCCCGCCACCCCCTCCCCCACACTAGTGGCTGACCAGCGCCTACTCTGCACCGGAATCCCCCCAACAGCTTCCTGCAAGGGCGGAAGTAGGGATGGACATCGTAAGCCAACCATCATATGATGGCTATGCTTCCACCATTGAAACTTTTGATACAATGGTTACTAGCCATCGTATCAAAAGTATTCGATGGTGAAAACTATTTATATGACTTGCGCATGCGCTAAAGCCCTGCAGCGCGGTTGGCAGGAGGCGGGATTGCGGGATGAGAGGCAGGATTGGGGGCAGGGCCAGTACTCCTCTACACTCATTCATGGGTACGACCTGTTCAGTGATACTAGCCAACAATGCAGGCTGCAGGTGGTCCATATATACTGTTCCAGCACTGGGAGCACTCTCTGTATACACTATTTCATCACTGGGCATTGTGTGAGTATAATATATATATATAATATATGCACACAGTGCCCTGTGATGAAGTAGTATATACAGAGAGTACTCCCAGTGCTGATGGAGCAGTGTGTGTGTGTGTGTGTGTGTGTATGTATATATATATATATATATATATATATATAAGCAGCTAGAGGTGCAGCACTCACAACCAATTGTCAATAAATAGAAACATGTAAAGAGCAAGATCTTTTCAGTGTTTCAAACTGTATTTAGTTTGTCTTCAGGAAAGTTAACAGTGTACAAATGCTTCTTACCTGATATACCTTCTAAACACCACAGAGACAAACATGCATTGGCTGTGTTCCCGGGCGCGGGAGTCCCGGTCCGAGATTCTGGCACAGACAGATGATGTCATCGCACATACCCACGATTCACGTAAAAACTGTTTACAAGTATCCAAGCAACCAAGCGCTGAAGCAAACAGATACACAAAATAGCAGATCAAACAACTTAACTAGACTGAAACATTATGTAAATCAATAGATATCACCATCGCATAAAAGTACTATTATCAGATCATTGCCAGACACACATAACAAAGATCAATGCTACAGAGCTATTCATAATCAAATTAATATTCCGATAGTGGGATTCAGAGGAAACTTGAAAATTAATTTAAATTATTAAGCCCCCTGGGGCTTATGACATCCAATCTATGGAACCATTCTGCTTCCCTCTTTAACAATTGCAGATTTCGATCTCCCCCTCTCTGATTAATTGGTATATGGTCAATCATCCTGTATCTTAAACAATTGAGGTGTTGTCTCACTTCAATGAAGTACTAAAAACAATTTTGTGTTGTTTTGCGCTAGACAGACAGTGGAAAAATGCAGCATATACACCTCGGAAAAATCCACCAATTTTCCATATACAACTGTTTACAAATAAATTGATTGACCAGGCACTATTGGCTATTTGCACATAGTGGGTGATCCACTTTACTGATGTTAGTACCTTAGAGCAATTGCATCTACTGACTTTTAAGATTAACTACGCAAATAAGCCTAAAGCCCAGGTGGATATCAGAAGAATTCAATAGAAACATTTTCCTTCAAGTTAAAATCTCATTATATGCCTTCAACCCATTGACACATTGTGAGTGTGGTGTATATATAAAAAACCTTTTGGTGTTTTTGAATTGGATGTCTGCACTATTGTGTTATTATTTTTTACAGTTCAGACAATTCAATATATGGTGATACCCGAGAAGTTATTGTCCTTCCCATAAAGAAACAAAAGGGAAGTAACGCTCTTTTATTTTATGTAATTATTTAGGACAGAATTTGCGCAATCTGTACACCAATTTATTTGTAATCACTTCAATGAAGTGGCAGGCCACCGGTTGATCACTTGACCCACTCCCAAGATACATTTGCACCACTGCATTAAAGTAAAAAAATTTCCCTCGAAATTCTACACACAATACCCCATAATGACAATGTGAAAAAAGTTTTTTGGGAGATTTTTGCAAATTTATTAAAGATAAAAAGGCTAAGAAATCACATGTACATAAGTATTCAAAGCCTTTGCCATGAAGCTCAAAATTGAGCTGAGGTGCATTCTGTGTCCACTAATCATCCTTGAGATGTTCCTACAGCTTAATAGGAGTCCTCCTGTGTTAAATTCAGTTAATTGGACATGATTTGGAAAGGCACACACCTTCTATATAAGGTCCACACTTGACAGTGCATGTCTGAGCACAAGTCAAGCATGAAGTCAAAGGAATTGTCTGTAGACCTCCAAGAAAGGATTGTCTCTCGGCACAAATCTAGGGAAGGGTACAGAAAAATATCTGCTGCTTTGAAGGTCCCAATGAGCACAGTGGCCTCCATCATCCATAAATGGAAGAAGTTCAGAACCACCAGGACTCTTCCTAGACCTGGCTGGCCATCTAAACTGAGCAATTGGGGGAGAAGGGCCCTAGTCAGGGAGGTGACCAAGAACCCATTGGTTACTCTGTAAGAGCTACAGCATTCCTCTGTGGAGAGAGTAGAACCTTCCAGAAGGACAACCATCACTGCAGCAATCCACCAATCAGGCCTGTATGGTAGAGTGGCCAGACGGATGCCACTCCTTAGTAAAAAAGCACATGGCAGTCCGTCTGGAGTTTGTCAAAATGCACCAGAAGGACTCTCAGACCATGAGAAACAAAATTATCTGGTCTGATGAGACAAAGATTGAACTCTTTGGCATGAATGCCAGATGTCATGTTTGGTGGAAACCAGGCACTGCTCATCACCAGGCCAATACCATCCCTACAGTGAAGAATGGTGGTAGCAGTATCATGCTGTATGGATTTTTTTTACAGCGTTAGGTACTGGGAGACTAGTCAGGATAGAGGTAAAGATTAATGCAGCAATGTACAGAGACATCCTGGATGAAAACCTGCTCCAGAGCACTCTTGACCTTAGACTGGGGTGATGGTTCATCTTTCAGCAGGACAATAACCCTACTCACACAGTCAAGATATCAAAGGAGTGGCTTCAGGACAACTCTGTGAATGTCCTTGAGTGGCCAAGCCAGAGCCCAGACTTGAATCCGATTGAACATCTCTGGAGAGATCTGAAAATGGCTGTGCATTTGACGCTTCCCATCCAACCTGATGGAGCTTGATAGGTGCTGCAAAGAGGAATGGGTGAAACTGCCCAAAGATAGGTGTGCCAAGCTTGTGGCATCGTATTCATAAAGATTTGAGGCTGTAACTGCTGCCAAAGGTGCGTCAACAAAGTATTGAGCAAAGGCTGTAAATACTTATGTACATGTGATTTAAGTTTTTTTGAGATTTTTGCTAATTTATTAAAAATAAAAAACTTTTTCACATTGTCATTATGGGGTATTGTGTGTAGAATTTTGAGGGAAAATTTTTTATTTATTCCATTTTGGAATAAAGCTGTAACTTGACAAAATGTGGAAAAAGTGAAGTGCTGTGAATACTTTCCAAATGCACTGTACATATACTTACCTATGTCCCACAGTCACATCCACTTGTCCATGTAGAAATCCATAGGTCACCTGTAAAAAAAAAATATTTTCTATTGCTGTATAAATTCCATCCTTTTCCGGCAGTGTTTGGATATTGGCCCTCATTCCGAGTTGATCGGTCGCAAGGCGATTATAGCAGAGTTACACACGTTAAGCCGCCGCCTACTGGGAGTGAATCTTAGCTTCTTAAAATTGCGACCGATGTAATCGCAATATTGCGATTACAAACTAAGCAGTTTCTGAGTAGCTTGAAACTTACTCGGCATCTGCGATCAGTTCAGTGCTTGTCGTTCCTGGTTTGACGTCATAAACACACCCAGCGTTCGCCCAGACACTCCCCCGTTTCTCCAACCACTCCTGCGTTTTTTCCGGAAACGGTAGCGTTTTTATCCACACGCCCCAGAAACGCCGTGTTTCCGCCCAGTAACACCCATTTCCTGTCAATCACACTACGATCGCCGGAGCGATGAAAAAGCCGTGAATAAAAATACTATCTTCATTGTAAATTTACTTGGCGCAGTCGCAGTGCGAATATTGCGCATGCGTACTAAGCGGATTTTCACTGCGATGCGATGAAAAATAACGAGCGAACGACTCGGAATGAGGGCCATTGTTGGAAGTGATTAAGAATATGAAACCTTAGTAAATTCCTGTGTTCTATAAAGTGTATGTGAAAAACGTGTTTAGCCAATGGTCTGTTTTTTCATACATGTGTGAACAGCAGTGTATCTCAATACAAATTGGTTGAGTTCTGCCGTGATTTGTGCTTAGTAAATTACCTAGATGCATTTTCAACTAAAAATGCAATCTTGAATAAAATCGGGAGCTTAGTAATTTTCACTGAATGTATCTGCAGATATCGATTTCTACAGATCTACAGATATAGTTATTATTACCCCACAATCACAGCAGAGACCCTGATGGTGGTGACTGCAGGTTTCAGGCTACGCACAGGAGATCTGACAGGCTTCCATAATGACCAGACAACCCAGTAAAAGTGCAACAAAGATTGTTACATGTCCCCTCTGAAGCCTTGTTATCCTCTGGTAATCACCGTGAAAGGAGCATCCCCAGCATCCTAGACACCTAGTGACTAAAGGAGGTGAACTTCCCTTCCTTCAGACAAGTCAGAAGTCCCTGTCAAAGACAGCCCAAAGGAGCGGCCTGGCTAAGAGAGACACAAGTAGGCGGAGTTTGCATGAGGTTGGCAAGTGAGTGACTGAGCAGGGCAGTCTGGGAGGCGGATCCAGGCTTTCCAAATAAAGTGCAAGGCAGGGATAGTAGCAGACAGCCACTACAGCAAAACACTTCACATCACACTTCAGTGACGCGGCAACATACATTTATAGAAACTGGCGCCCTAGAACAGCCCATGTTAATAAACAAATTTTTAAATTGGCCAAAATGAGTGTTTCACTGCTAGACACTGAACTTTTACCAGGAATTGCAGTCTAGTATGTTACTGCCGAAAGTTAAGCAGATTTTAACATTTTGCAAAAACAGCATCCCTTGTCAGGTCTCGCAGGTGGACAATTAAAAGCTAAAATGTAATACTATATAGTGAACTTTTAACAAAAACGTTGACTCTCATCTGTACAGTCAGGAACAGACATTATTATACTTCAGTCAGTCAGCGCATTATCAAGCTGATTCCTAATTGCTAACTCTCCAGAAAGACAGTCAGTGACCAGGAAAACTCAAAAGTTAAACATTTACTCATATGTAAGCAAGAGATACTTCCCTCTCCAATGGGAGGTTACAGACAGCATCCCTAATGGAGTAACAGATGTCTCAATGCTCTGCTTCTTGCATAGTTTCTGAGGATTTACATAGGGAGAAAGGAGTGGATATATTCTAATCTAAGCTAAATAACCATCTAGACATTATAACCAGAAACTGATTCTGAGGAAACAGAGGTTCCAGTAATTTAAACATAGAACAACCTCTTCCGTTATTGCAGTGACTTCTTCATATGTGCACCAACGTATGAGTACTCACTTGAACTGTACTGTCGGGACAAATAGGAAATCTACTTTAATGCTAATTAATATACAACTTATATAATTAAGTTGTGTCAACTATTATAATGTTAACACTTAGTTTAGAGATAAGATTTATGGCATACATGAGTAGTATATATGCTTAGATACTGTATAATATAATAGTTCAGATCCAGGTAATTTTCTATTGACCTGTCAAGGAAGGTCCAGAGTCAGCAACTTCTAGTAAACTAAAATAAGTTATACTCATTATCCTTGTGTGGTTTACAGAATTGTATTCTGTGTTATGAGGATTATTCTAATTGTTCTTCGACTAAACCCACTGTTAAGAATCTTTCTTTAATAAACTGTAACAGTAGCCAAGAAATGGTAATAAAGTATTTTGCATGAAGTCATTTCTCTTATCTCTGTGAAGAATAAAGGAGACCTATGTACTGGAAAAGAAGGTACTACTAACTGCAGTTAATAGCTATACTTATGTGAGCTACCTATCTGTATACTTACCTCTAACCCCTGTGTCATATACGCTTGGGTTTCACATATACACTATGGTCGCTGGCAGGGATTGCCAAAAGGGGGGTGAGTTATCACTCTCCGACTTCGACAAATGAGATGTTACTACATCTCGTCAGTGTAGCTTCCTGCTTCCCCTCAATAAAAAGGCAAAGCAGGAAGAGCTATAGCAGCACAATATGTGACACTATACTACATCTCCCCCACAGTCTGTAAAATGACAGAAGCTGATTGGTTGGTGCTTTAGCTATCTCCATTTAATCTATCACTGAGCTTTGAGAAAAATTTCCCAGATTCAGTTCCGGGTCCGGTTGCTAGGTTCAAATAAATCCTAAATGCTGATTATTAAGAACAAAATGGATCATAATGGACACACAGAGTTTCCAATAATGGCAGAGTATGTTGGATGTGGTCTAATCAGCAATGGTCTGAATGTAAATAAAGGTTGTATCAAGTGGTACAAGTAGAAAAAAATTCTTAGTGGCACTGTGTGCACCTGAAGGCACACATCCCAAAAAATGGGTGTGGCCACATGCTCCAAGGGGCATGGTCAAAGAAAATGGGGGAATGTCAATATGATATGCCGCCCATTTATCATCACTCTGGGAACATTCTCTTCCTTTCCAAATGCACTTTACCTATATAGTAGTTCCCACAATGGGGTACCTTTGAAGAAATATATCCTCCCTGGTCAGATGGCGTTTTCAGTTGGTATTCACTATTCATGTAGGAAATCTCATGGTCCGGAAGATGCCTGTTTGTGTAGGAATATAACCAAAGTCATTGTTATACAACAGTGGTTCAACCAGAGTCATGCCACCTGTGTGACCTTCTACCTCCCATGTATCCCAGCTATACCATTATCTTAGCCCCCGCATTTCTCAGCCACACCCTCTCCTTCCCACCAGCATTTTTCAGCCACACCATAATCTGAGTGTCCTATATGTGGGTGTTAGATAGGCACTATGGGGTGAAGTATCTGTGGGAGTTAGATGGGCTCTATGTGGTGACCCATATGTGGGTGTTAGATGGGCACTATGGGGTGGGCACTGGGAGGGGTTTTAGAGGTATACAGAGGATATAATAGTGGGTTAGCAGGAGACTATTATTAGGCTGAGAAGAGGCTATTATAGGGGAACCAGGTGAGGCATAATGAGGCTGAGGTGGGTGATATGAGGACATCGGGTGGGAAGCCAGGAGGGGATAGGTCCTAGGTCATGTTATCGGGGTCACAGCCCCAAATCCCTACTTCATAGCCGCATGGTGACATGTGATATGTGAAAGCTATTCAAATAAATAGGAGGCAAAGGGGAATTTATTACATACAGACTGATTTCAAACCTTGAACGCTATTTAAATGAATAGGAGACAGGGGCATTTATTACAGATTGTGTGAAATAAATGCCCCTGTGTCATTTATTCATTTGAATAGCTTTCAGGGTTGGAACTGCAGAACCTACCCCGCCCTCTGTATATGCTGCAGCGTATATACAGTGACACATGTATTGCATCTGCAGCTGTCCATGCTTGCGGGGAGGGGGGGAGGACCCAACCATTGGAATAAATTACTCACCCAGCCCCAGCCCCAGGCCGCCGCTGTCACTGTTTATTTCATTTCCACCACTCCAATTGTTGTTTACCTGCCGTGGCTGCCCTGTCCACTGCCTACTATTAAGGAGAAGAGACGCCGGCCGTGGGAAGCCAAGGACATCAGACACCATGCCCAGCCCCCAGGGTCCTCTGCGCGACAGCTGCAGGAGCATGATTACATCACCATAATGCTCCCAGCAGGATGGGAAATGGAGGAGGTGACACCGAGCACTTCTGCCGAGCAAGTGCTTGGCAGCAAAGTTTGCCATTAATAGCCGCTAACGGCAGCTATAGTGCGAGTGGGGGTATGGAGTATCGGTGACCAGATTGTTAATGGTCCGCTGTACCCGAAAGTACCACCACACTTATAGGGCTGGGTGTATCATACTCCTTATTAAAGTGTCACAGTCATAAAGTATACACTCTCTCATAGATATCAGTCAGTGATATGTGTTGCCCCTGATCTGCAGATGGGACGATATCAGTGGTTCCCAAATGTGGTCCTCAAACCACTTGAACAGTCCAGGGTTTAGGGATATCTCTGCTTGTGCACAGATGTTATAATACAACTGACTGATTTAAGTCACCTGCACCTAAGCATTGATATCCTTAAAAACCTGGAGTGTTGTGGTGACTTGAGAACTGCATTGAGAACTACTGGACTATGGGGGTAATTCAGACCTGATCATAGATGTGGAAAAAAATGCACCTCCACTATTAAGTTCTTAGACATACGTGGGACGCCCAGCACAGGACAAGTACACCCCACATGCTGGATACAGCCCCCCCCCCCACAGACATACAAAAGCATCACACAGCACACATAGGCCTCAACAAGAAAATCATAAAACACATAGGCTTTGTATGAAACAAAAAACCTCACACATAGACCCTCACATGAGAAAAACACACACATAGACCCCCACATGGGAAAAACACATACAGAGGTCCCTACATGAGAAAAACACACAGATACTGTAGGTCCTCATGTGAGAAAAACACACACATAGGCCCCCACAGGAAAATAGGAGGCACCAGGGGTGGGCAGATGTGGAGGAAAGTGAAACTGACAGGTCAGTGAAGCAGGTGGCAGGCGAAGGCACCCTTACAGTCTGTACAAGATTAACGGAGGAGACAGCAGACAGGTGATGTTTGTTCCTGGTGGCTCAATCTATGCATGACTGGGTGCAGGGTGAGCGGCGGGCCCTGTAGCAGTCGCATCGCTTGTACCCATGGCCACTGTTTACGGTAGTGATGGACAATTGGTGGCTCTAGGTTAACATGTGATCTCCTGAACAGGCTAATGTTCATGCTTTGTATCCCTAATTTATGATTCTAATGCCACAATGTTCACACAGCAGATAAAACATATACAGTATGAAAATTTATCTGTGAACAATTTGTCAAATTTGATCACAATATATGTAAATCTGCAAACTGATTTGTCGGTTTAACAAAGCAGTTCCCACAGGAAGTGTCTCTTTAGCTAGTCTTCCTTATCACTTGAGACATCTTTTCTCTTTCTACTGTTTCTAAAAATAAAGTTATTGCTGTACTTTCAAGCAGTTTGCTTCATTTAAAATAAATTAGATGAATTTATTCTTATGAAATTAAAAAAATAGTCATTAAACAGAGTGATTAATATGAGCTATTAGTGGCACAGTCACAATACACAATGAATATACATAATAAGCAATTGTAAAGGTTAAAAAGTGTATAACAATAGCTCAGTGGCAGAACATTTTTATGTACAATACATAAAGATATTAAATACAATAAATTTAAGGTGGCAATTCAAATGGACATTACATAAGGAATATGGAAATATACTGAACACTGCTAATGAGCATTACTGTATGCATGGACTGTGATTATTTAATTTGAACTTCACAGATTACCTTTATTAGTTACACATCGGCTTTCTACAGTAAGTTAAAGTTAATTATTATCTATACTAGAGATGTGCGCTGACCCCGTGTTTTGCTTTTGGTTTTGGTGTTGGAGCTGTATCTCCCTCGTGTTTTGGATCTGTACTTGGTTTTGCCAAAACTGACCTTGTGTGTTTTGGTTTTGGTTTTGTATTTTTGTAAAAAAAATCATAAAAACCAGCTAAAATCACAGAATGTGGGCCTGTTTTTGTTCCTACAGTATTATTAACCTCAATAACATTAAATTCCAGTCATTTTGCTGTCAATTTTGACCACCTCACATCGAATAATATTGTTTTCATCCATTTTTGGCCAAAGACTGCAGTTAGCTGGCTGGTTACTAATTGGCAGAGCAGCGGCACAAACATGCTGCAGTTTATAACACATCTATGAAACATTGCCACAAAGCAGTGGCTGAAAAGAAAAGTGGTGACAGATGGAATTGTCCTTGGGACCCCCCATAATGAATAGTATAAAGGACATGCAACGTTTGCTTTGTTTGGGCAACCACAAAACAATATTTTTGGAAGTACTACCGCCGATCACTAATGAGGAGATTGATGATAAGTGTGTTAATTACATTATAATCTTATAAAATAAATTTCATGAACTCACTGCAAATGACATAACATGGAGGAGGTGCTTAGATGGCTAACGTTCCTACCGCTGACTTTGGCCTCCCAAATTTAGTAGATGCCTTTGCAAAAATTGTCAGGATTTGGTTAAAAATAATACCACACCCAAGAGAAGGCTTTTTGGTATTATGCCAGGCATCACAATGCCTTTCTTTTTATCATGGCAAGAACTGCAGCCACTGGTGGCTAACATCCACAGACAACATCATCAACATCTTCATCTTCAGTGTCAGATAGTAGTAGTTAACACATACCTGACTCATCCTGTTCCACTTCCACACAAGCATCCTCAATTTATATTATGCCCTCATCACCATCTTTATTTGTGCTTCTCGACACATTTTCAGATGGTGCAGAAATGGTGGAAGGAGATGAAAGAGGCTTCTCTATGAGAACAGTGTGAGAAATGTCAGACTCACACATAGCTAACATTGACACACCTAAAAGTTCCTCAGGAATGTGTGACGGTTTTGAACGCACAGCTTGTTCTACTGCCTTAGTGTTTTTTTTTATAGACTCTGAGTGAAAAGTTCTTGCATTGTCATGAGACACAGAAGAAGATGCCTCACTGACAGTTGCAGAACCACCACTTATAAATACAGGCCAAGACTTGAGTCTTTTCCTTGCCACTTTGTGTGGTGAAAGACATATTGCCAATTTCATGTTTCTCTCCAGCTTACTTTCCTTTTGATAATGTTTTCTTTACCACTGTAAAATTAAATTGCTTTTTTGATTTTGTATGCCCTGACTTAAGCCCTTTATGTGATTGTATCATCACGACTGGTGGCAGCACCTGCAGCACTAGTATGTGCTTCCTGCTCTTCTCTCAATTATTCGTCCTACATATATATCAACAAATATGAATGAAGTGGGGTACTGCACACATCACAATTTGTACAAAAACCTACAGTGTCACAATATGTGTATGAGCTAGAAATAAGAATCTAACACTGCGATTTACTTTCAGCTACAGTTTCAGACAATAATCTGGTGAAGTTTCTGGGGATGGCAGTGAGGAAATATATTCTGACTCATACACATATTATGTGTATGAGTCAGAATATATTTCCTCACTGCCATCCCCAGAAACTTCACCAGATTGGATGAAGATTCTGGGGATGGCACTGAGGTAATGATGGAGCTGGAGGATACTGTGCCCTCTAACAACCAGAGGAGCAGTTCCTCCGGCACAAAATTAATAAAAGAAACACCGAAACAGTAAATACAGCTAGGGGAAACAGGTTCTTAAACATGCTAAAAGATCATTACTTGTCCCAGGTAATCAAGGAACCAACCAGACAAAGGACAATACTGGACCTAGTACTGACTAATATTATGGAGGTAATAACAAATGTTAAAGTAGGGGAGACCTTGGGAAATAGCGATCATAATATGATCACATTTGATATCAGTTTCCAAAAACAACACTATAAGGGTCTAACTAAGACTTTTAACTTTAGAAAAGCTAATTTAAACTTCTTGAAACAAGCAATGAAGGACATTAATTGGGATATTTTGTTTCATGGTAAGAATACGGCTGAAATGTAGGATGTTTTTACAACTGAACTCAATAAGTACACTCATTTGTTCATACCCAAGGTAAACAAATTCAAACCGATGTGGCTTAATAAGAAGGTTAAGGAACATATGGATAAAGAGACAAGCTTTCATAGCATTTAAGTCTGACGGGAAGGCAGAATCATTCCAGTTCTACAGGGAATATAACAAAAAATGCAAAAAAGAAAATGACCAGCCAAAATAGAAAATGAAAAACAAACTGCAAAGGAAAGTTAAACAAACCCCAAAAAGTTCTTTAAGTATATAAACGGTAAAAGGTTAAAAAAGGAAAATATTGAACCACTAAAGGGTGATTTGGATGTCTTGATTAATGATGATAGGGAAAAAGCAGATTTATTGAATAAATTCTTTTCATCAGTATTCACGAGAGTGGACCAGCTGACGGGCGTAGTGCACAACATCAGCGATAAAAATGATCCGTTGCTAAGTACATGGTTAAACAAGGATGTAGTGCGGGAGAGATTAAGTAAAATTAAGATAAATAAATCTCCTGGGCCGGATGGACTACACCCCAGGGTTCTTATGGAACTTAACTCAGAGCTATCGAGGCCCCTATATTTTATTTTCAGTGAGTCAATTACATTAGGAATGATACCGAAGGACTGGCGTACATCAGAGGTAGTCTCAATATTAAAAAAATAATTAAAACTCATCCCGGCAACTATAGACCAGTAAGTTTGACATCTATAGTTGGGAAAATACTGGAAGGTATATTAAGGAATAGTATACTAGAGTACTTAGATACCTCCAAGGTTATTAATAGGAACCAACATGGTTTTGTAAAGGACAGGTCATGTCAAACTAACTTAATAAGCTTCTACGAGAAAGTGAGTGAAAATATTGATTAGGGTAAAGCAGTGGATGTGGTCTTTCTGTACTTTGCTAAGGCCTTTGACACAGTGCCACATAAGAGACTAATTTTCAAATTGAGAGAGCTTGGGGTGGGTAACACTATTTGTAATTGGGAAAGTAATTGGCTGTACAGCCGGGAACAGCGAGTGGTGATTAATGGGAAGTTCTCAGAATGGGCCTCAGTTCTTAGTGGAATACCGCAGGGTTCAGTACTCGGGTCATTGCTGTTTACCATATTCATTAATGACCTAGGTGTGTGCCTAGATAGCACAGTTAGTCCATGGGCCAAAGCCAGATTTTTTACTAATCGGTACCAGTAAAGGGGGCAAAACTTTGTTGTATTTCCTTTGTAGAACTATGATAGCAGAGTTGTTTTTTGTATGATAACCTTACCAGAGTCCCAGCTTATAGGTAGTAAAACACAAAAATGTGTTGGGGGGGGGGGGGGGGATATAAATCAATGGGGATTTTGGTGATTTTTGCCCAGTTCGATCTCTGGATCCAGGGGGTCTATAATCTATCAGAGATATATGTTTTGTAGCCCTGGATCTCTTCTCTGGGCAAGCCAGTTTGCTTGCATTAGCACCCCAAGGAACCTGCTGATAGCCGGTGCCTCCAACCGGCAACCGCTCCATTATAGTCTATGGGAATTTTGGTGATTTTTGCCCGGTTCTATCTCTGGATCCAGGGGGGTCTATAAAAATTCTGAGATATACGTTTTGATCAGATGAACCTCCTCTTTCAAATTAGCCCATCCCCAAAATTTTAGCACTCCTGGGGAGCAAAATATTCAAGGTGACTTTTTTGAGGGGGGTCAGTTTTGGTGGGGGATTGCTTGGTCCAGTTATTTTTCTTAAAAAATCTGAGATAAAAATTTTGCAGAGGAGACTTTGGCCTACCCTTGGTGCATAGTGGTAGGGGTCAAAGGTCATGACCCCTGACCTGTGGAGCTTTCCAAGCACTGGTATATGTTTTGGGGTACCCTGCCCCATCATGGAACTTAACCACCAATATAGCCCAGGTAGCCCCAGCGAATAGCTACCCCAAAATTGTGACCCCAAGTTACTGTACTCCACATTGGGGGTGCTATGCCCTGGGGGTAGTGCCCCACCACAGCTTCTGGACTATGTACCCCAAAATTTTGACACTTGGTAGGATGATAGTGCATAGACTATTCTATCCACAGGCTAAATTTGGGATAAGACATGACTCCTGGAATGGACCCCACTTCACTTGAGCGCTTGCGGGAGAGCCCTGGGTAAGTCAATGGGAAAACACAGCTGGCTGGAAGTCATGGATCTCCAGTTCCTGTGGAGCTATTTACATGAAATTTGGAAAAATAGTAGAGGGGTATCCCCTCTATAAGTGATTCGGTACTGCAGAACCAGAGATACAGACCGGCAAATTCAGCTACCTCTACCCGGGCACTCCTGGGTAAGTCAATGGCCAAGTACCGCTGACTGGAAGTCCTGGATCTCCGGTTCTGGTGGAGCTATTTACATGAAATTTGGTACAACAGTAGAGGGGACAAATTTGGGGTGATTCGGTCCTGCAGAACCGGAGATATTTTGCTTCAAAGTGGTCAAAATTTTGGCCCATTCAGGGAACCGGGGAGTCTCTGCAGCTTGTGTCGGTGCCTTAAGTACCTGTGCTGGAACTGGTATCTGTATCTGTTAAAAAGAGTGCCCCCTAAAGCTCCAACCGGTACAGGTGATGTTTTGGAATCCAGGGGTATGGATAGGTCCCAGGGGTCCAAACAGCCCCCCTGTCCCGGTGGGTGCTATTTTGTTGAATCCCATGCAGGGAACCAGGATATTTGTGCCGACAAGCCGGTGCAAAAAAGACTTGTACCGAAACAAAACTCTGTGCAATTAATATGGATACAGGCTTCATTGCAAAGCACCTCCGATAATGTGGCATTGCAGATGTTTTGGCATAAGATATTGACACCATTAAGCATTTCATCCAAATAGGCTTTGTCATTTTTATGGGTTTCTTCAACCACGTGAGAAATCCCTTCCATGCAAGCCTCATAATAGCTTCATACACCAGCTTGTGAAGTCGCACCGCACGATTGTACTTACAACCTTCCATTATATCACAAAGCTGTGGCTATAAGGCGGTTATCATACAGAAATATTATGGCCATATATATATCTTTAACAAAAGTGCTCTCAAGTTTTGCCCATCTTGGTGGTACCAACATTTGGTCTGGCCCACGGACTAAGTGTCAATTTTCGCTGACGATACTAAATTGTGTTGAGTTCAGATAAGGATGTTGAGTCTCTACAGAATGACTTATCCAGACTGGAGGTCAGGGCAGACAAATTGAGAATGAGGTTCAATATAGAAAAATTTTAAGTTATGCACTTTGGGATTAAGAATAATCGGGCAGCGTATAAATGAAATGGCCAAAATGTAGGGATAACAATGGTTTAAAAGGTACCAAAAAAGAAGGGTGAAAAGATTTTGTCATGCGCAGGAAGCAGCCCGTCACAGGTTAACTCCTAGAGGTGTCCTTAAACCCCTCACCAACAGTGCAAACATAAACAAGAAATTGAGATAACCACTTAACTAGCGCTTCAGTATGTTCACAGGCTCACTTATTCTTCCCAATTCATGTCCGTCATTTTGCATATAAAACAAGGGAGTAGGGAAAAGAATATAGTGTAATACAATTTTTAATGATACAGAAAAAATACAAACAACATTTAAAATTCAGCGATCTGTATAAAAGGCATATCTGACAGGTAGGCTTCTCAATCAGAAATAGATACAATGGAGGTTTTAACAGATTTGATGGAACTGTGGTTTAGACAGTTCAAAACAGCATATGGGTATGGTGGGGATCCCAAAAAGCGTCACTCATAATTATCCCAGCTGCAGTTCAAGTACCGGTTCTCCTTCAGTATACTGGAATTGAGATGCCTCCTTCACCAACGCGTTTCTTCCCCTACTGGGGTCTTTGTCAAGGTGTCAATATGCCTTACTTCTATTCCTGCTGTTATTTAAACTCACTACATCCAATGGGGTAGCACCGTGCACGGCTGTTCTGCATCTAGACATGATTCTCCTACAAGTCCCAGCATCCTCCAGCCGCACCAGGCGCTCCCGCTACGTCATTTCCGGTCATAATGTCCAGCGTCTTTTGTCTTTACATCAGACTCCCAACTCGTCACTTCCGGCCGGCGGGCAATCAGATCTATTTCCTACAAGTCCCATCCTCCTTTGCCCGCATCTCGGGCTCCCGATATGTCACTTCCGGTGGGCGAATAATCATAATAATAAACAGTGCCTCTGTAAAATTTCCAGCCCATAAACTAACGTTGTTTACATAGATAGTTGGAAATGAATTAAAACAGATGTATAATTCTCAGTGGAAGACATAACGCTTGAATTTTTTTGCGTATACGTCATTTCCGGGGACATTCCTGGACAGGCAGACTCGTTACCATGGAAACAGAAAAAAGTATTTATAACATGTATTAAGATATATTTAAATACATTAAAAAGATATACTCAATACTTTAAAAATAATCACATTTCTCATTAGAAAACAGTAAAAGAGACTCTAGTTTAAAAACCATTTGATTTCAAAGTCGGCATTTAAGCCGCCCGGTTTTAAAGTACCTAGTTCATATATAGATTGCATTTCTACTCCCCAAGTAACAGCAGCAAATTAACAGAGGTAGCAATTAATGGCATTAATTGCAAAATAACAGATTTTATAACCTGTAACACTGCTAACGTCATTTATGCAATTGAGTGTACGTGTAATTTATGGTATATAGGGCGAACTTCGAGACCCCTTAAAATTAGGATTAGTGAGCACCTACGAAATATTAAGAAGGCACTCACGACCCATGCGCTTTCTGAACATTTTAGGGTTCACCATAATTGCAGTGTAACAGGGATTAAACGTTTCTGCGGAATAAAACATGTGAAAAACCATTGGAGAAAAAAAGATTTAGCAAGCCAGCTGGCAAGAGTAGAAATGCAATCTATATATGAACTAGGCACTTTAAAACCGGGTGGCTTAAATGCCGACTTTGAAATCAAATGTTTTTTAAACTAGAGTCTCTTTTACTGTTTTCTAATGAGAAATGTGATTATTTTTAAAGTATTGAGTATATCTTTTTAATGTATTTAAATATATCTTAATACATGTTATAAATACTTTTTTCTGTTTCCATGGTAACGAGTCTGCCTGTCCAGGAATGTCCCCGGAAATGACGTATACGCAAAAAAATTCATGCGTTATGTCTTCCACTGAGAATTATACATCTGTTTTAATTCATTTCCAACTATCTATGTAAACAACGTTAGTTTATGGGCTGGAAATTTTACAGAGGCACTGTTTATTATTATGATTATTCGCCCACCGGAAGTGACATATCGGGAGCCCGAGATGCGGGCAAAGGAGGATGGGACTTGTAGGAAATAGATCTGATTGCCCGCCGGCCGGAAGTGACGAGTTGGGAGTCTGATGTAAAGACAAAAGACGCTGGACATTATGACCGGAAATGACGTAGCGGGAGCGCCTGGTGCAGCTGGAGGATGCTGGGACTTGTAGGAGAATCATGTCTAGATGCAGAACAGCCGTGCACGGTGCTACCCCATTGGATGTAGTGAGTTTAAATAACAGCAGGAATAGAAGTAAGGCATATTGACACCTTGACAAAGACCCCAGTAGGGGAAGAAACGCGTTGGTGAAGGAGGCATCTCAATTCCAGTATACTGAAGGAGAACCGGTACTTGAACTGCAGCTGGGATAATTATGAGTGAAGCTTTTTGGGATCCCCACCATACCCATATGCTGTTTTGAACTGTCTAAACCACAGTTCCATCAAATCTGGTAAAACCTCCATTGTATCTACTTCTGATTGAGAAGCCTACCTGTCAGATATGCCTTTTATACAGATCGCTGAATTTTAAATGTTGTTTGTATTTTTTCTGTATCATTAAAAATTGTATTACACTATATTCTTTTCCCTACTCCCTTGTTTTATATGCAAAATGACGGACATGAATTGGGAAGAATAAGTGAGCCTGTGAACATACTGAAGCGCTAGTTAAGTGGTTATCTCAATTTCTTGTTAATGGTTTAAAAGGATTTGGGTGTGCTCATCGATAATAGACTTAGTAGCAGTACGCAATGTCAAGATGCAGCAACAAAAGCAAATAAGGTGTTAGCTTGCATGAAACGCGGAACGGAGACAAGGGATGAGAGTGTAATCCTGCCACTGTATAAATCATTGGTGCAGCCACACCTGGAATATTGTGTACAGTTCTGGGCACTGCACTATAAAAAAGATATCTTGGAGCTAGAAAGGGTTCAGAGGTGAGCCACCAAACTGGTTAAGGGGTTAGAGGCACTGAATTATGAGGAAAGACTTACAAGGTTAGATATGTTTACACTGTAAAAAAAGAGGCGGCTGAGAGGGGACATTAATAATATTTATAAATACATTAAGGGACATTACAAAGACTTATCAAATTATCTGTTTATCAAAAAAACACTACACAGGACACGAGGACACCCCCTGAGGTTAGAAGAAAAAAAAATTCATACACAACGGAGGAAAGTGTTCACTACAGTAAGAGCTGTAAGGATTTGGAATTCTCTACCAGAGGAAATAGTAATGGTGGACTCACTAAATAAATTTAAAAATGGATTAGATAATAATAATTTTATAATACAGGTTTAACTTGATGGGCATTTTGTCTTTTTCCAACCTCACCAACTATGTAACTATGTAACTATATATATTACACTGTAGTTTACTTTCACCTACAATGTCACACAATATACTTGTATGAGTCAGAATATATATTACGCTGCAGCAGCATTGTTTTTGATGTCTTTAAAGTGCCTTGAGTCCTGTTGGTGAAAAAGCGTTATATGAATAAAATTATTATTATTGTTGTTGTTGTTTTCGTTGTTATTATTATTATTCCTAACCTGGGGGAGATTTATCAAAGCTTGGAGAGAGATAAAGTGGACAGAGATAAACTACTAGCCAATCAGCTTCTAACTGCAATTTTACAGGATGTGTTTCAAAAATGACAGTCGCTGTTTGGTACTTTCTCTCTAAGTTTTTATAAATCTCCTCCTGTGTTAAAAATCACAATTAAGGTGGTCATTCCGAGTTGTTCGCTCATTGCCAATCTTCTCTATATTGCGATTTGTCGCTTACTGTGCATGCGCAAGGTTCACAGAGCGCATGCGCTTAGTTATTTTACTTAAAAGTTAGGTATTTTACTCACGGCATAACGAGGATTTTTCATCGCTCTGGTGATCGGAATGTGATTGACAGGAAGTGGGTGATTCTGGGCGGAAACTGGCCGTTTTATGGGAGTGTGCGAAAAAACGCTGGCGTTTCTGGGAAAAACGCGGGAGTGTCTGAAGAAACGGGGGAGTGTCTGGGCGAACGCTGGGTGTGTTTATGACGTCAAACCAGGAACGAAACTGACTGAACTGATCGTAATGGCAGAGTAAGTCTGGAGCTACTCAGAAACTGCTAAGAAATTTCTATTCGCAATTCTGCTAATCTTTCGTTCACAATTCTGCTAAACTAAGATACACTCCCAGAGGGCGGCGGCCTAGCGTGTGCAATGCTGCTAAAAGCAGCTAGGGAGCGAACAACTCGGAATGAGGGCCTAAGTGCTGATTGGTTAGTACTTTATCTTACTCCACTTTATCTCTGTCCAAGCTTTGATAAATCTGCCTGCCTGGTGTCTCAGTCACCACTATAGGGATTGGTTTGTGGCGTTATATACGGGATGAAGTCAGCTGACCGGTGCTCAGGGATCCCGGCGGTCCGCATGCCGATGCTGGAAACCCGAATGCTAGAAATGCCAGCACACGGAATGTCAACCAACAGGCTCTATTCGAACTCATAGATGTGCATGACACCCATAGAGTAGGAATAGAAACAGTGGTGAGCACAGTGAGCCACCGAGCCTGCTGCGTTGCGAGTACAGCGAATCCACAAGGGGCTAAATTGCACACGCCTCCCCCCCCTCCCCGTCAGGATCCCAGGGTCCGTATGCTGACCGACGGGCTCCCAGCAGCCGGTAACGTAGCCCCAACCCATTATATCCTTATAGTTTGTTTATGTGACTGATGATATCAGTACTGGTGGCAAACATAAATGAGTTTGCCAGACCATTATGTGTTTTTCCTAGTTGCTAGAATTACAGTATTTGCTCTTTCCTGTATTCCTATATCTTGTATTTGAAACATACTGTTATGACTACCTTGGAAATTGTTGACAGTTATTTTGCTATATGCACCTATTCTGTGTCCCAATCTCTGGGTTGCTAACCACTATTTGCATTAATGGGTCCTATGACAATTTTCTATCAAGTCTATATAAATACTCTCAAGCCATAGACATTGCATTGGTTCTTATCAACAGTACTCATGTGGATCATATGGAATTTATAAATTAAAAATGTAGTCCAAGTTTATTCCCCTTGGACACTCCACTGTGAATACAAGTCACTGATAACAACATCCCATACATCCGTAACAGATCCCTTTCTCTTCAATTTTCCAGTTCTTGGCTGTATTAAGACCTTAAGCACGAACCTGTTCTGTCTATAAAGAGAAACACTGGAATCGACAGTACAACAAAGAAAGAATCCAATGGCTGGATAATGTGAGATGCAACAACAAAAATATATGATAAGACAGAAAGAGTGTCACAAATTAAGGTTTTAGTCTAACTTACTGCACTCGGTGCTGCCACATCACTGTACTTCGCACATCTCCTGTACCTCAACAGTATCTGCTCTCCACAGTACGTAATATAAACACACAGGCAGGCTTCATGGGTGTGGCCATCTTGGATTTTCTCCTGTGACTCTTTCATCCGATCCCTATGCTGCAGCCATGTTCACATGATTCTGGCATCCTAAGGACTTCCACTGCAGCCAATTTAAACCTGCACATTGCCAGAGCAACATCTTCCTTCTAGGATAGTTCTTGGCCAGGCTTCAGTTATTCCGGCGTTTTTCTTGTTACCAATCCATTATTGGTAACAGGGTACCTGCTACATTCACCTCTACCATCTAAAGCAGAGGTTCTCAAACTCGGTCCTCGGGAGCCCACACAGTGCATGTTTTGCAGGTAACCCAGCAGGTGCACAGGTGTATTAATTACTCACTGACACATTTTAAAAGGTCCACAGGTGGAGCTAATTATTTCACTTGCAATTCTGTGAGGAGACCTGCAAAACATGCACTGTGTGGGCCCCCGAGGACCGAGTTTGAGAACCTCTGATCTAAAGGGATATCTGCAACAAGAGACCACAAACATGCCTGCATCCCGTATTTCTCATTTCTGCCTCCTGTCCCTAGTTTCTCCTTTCACTCTGGGACTGACCTGCATTGTGTGCTCATTAGTCTTCTGTTTAGTCCCTTCGTTATACTTCCAGGCTAGCTTGGTGACTTTCTTCACCTTTTCTGGGATCTTAGATCTGGGGCTGCTCCTAATTTTCATGGATCCAGGTTTAAAGCTACGGGTTGGGGTGCAGGGTCTAGGTTCAACCAGTGGACTTTGGTGCTGTATATCCTGTCCTGGTTCTGAGTTCCAAAATTTGATTCCAGTTCCATGCTTGGATGTTAAAATGTGAGTTCCAGGTTAGTGCAACTGTGGTGTTGGTAATCCTGAGTACCCCATTTCTGAACTCAGGCTTGAGTTCTGAGTTTCATGATTCCAGGTTTGGTATTATGCTGTCCTGAGTCTCCTTAGTTGAGTTGATCTGAGTTCCCTAGTAGGTCTCAGTTCCATATAGCTGATCATATTCCAGAGCTGTGTTCTCACGAATGGTTCCTGGCCCACACTGCTATGGTTCCCATCTCAGTAGCTCATTTTAGGGTGCTGCCTTATACTACCAGAGTAAACAGTGTATACACTGTCTAACCCTTACTGATTCTGGGAGCACTACCGACAAAGAATACCATACTGTAGAAATACAGATAATTATGGAAATCATTGGTACAGGATATATATTCTGAAAAGACATATATACAAACAACAAACCTTGTGCGGAACCACAAAAAAACTTTCTGTTACCTAAACCACCAGAGTAAACCTCAGACGACAAGTCTTCCTACATACCTCTTGACTTCTGAGATCTGATAAAGTTCCTAGTTTCATCTACACTCCTGCTTCAGGTTGTCCCAAGGGTCCTCATATGTATCACAAGCTGTACAGTCCGTGACAAAGAGTTGCTGGATCAGACATATTTGGGCTGATAATCAGTCAGATGGGTATATCTTAGAAATTAAGCTAAAAAGATGAATCTCAAGAGGTTTTCAGTTCTGCTATAAAAGCACTCTGTATGTGCCTGGTTTACATCAGGTATTCATTAGATGTACTTACTGTACAATCAATCACTAAAACATATATATCCATCAAGCAAAAAGTTTGGTCATTTGAATCTAGAGCATACAACGTATCCTATACAAAAAGTACAGTCACTTGAATCTGGAGCACAATTTATGCTATGTTCTCCATAAATACATTAATGCTATTTATTGACTAAAGTGCATAAGTCCATGGTGCACCACCTGGATGCCCAATAATATCGGTAGAAGGGTCTGTGTCGCAGCCCCTGGTTTAAATTTCTAGACCATTTTCTACAGGCTTGTGTTTGCTTAATACTAGCTTCCTAAAGGACACATATGATTTTCTTAATAGTATTAGGTATATGACTAACATCCCAGCTAATAGCTTTTTGGCATCAATGAATATCACATGTGTATATACCATAATATCACATATGCATGTTATTCAAGCAGTCAGGGAGGCACTTAATTGTAGTCTATACCAAAATTCTCTGCTTTAGTTTCTAAATGAACTCCTTAAAATAGTCATCACATGCAGTTATTTCATTTACATGGATGAGTACTATATGCCGTTTGAGAGTACTGCAAAAACTCCAATATAGCACCAGCCTATGCCAATCTCTATACGGCAGCATATGAGTCTAAATATTTAATGCCCACACATGGTGCCTGCATCCTTTGAAACCAAGATTACATAGATTATATTTTCTTGTTGTGAGGAAGGACTAAAGGAGTTTAATGAGATGGTATGTTCTCTGAATGAGAGCGACTAACCTATGACATTTACCTCTGAGATTGATGGAGAGAGCATACATTTTCTAGATGTTAGAGTCTTCAAGTCAGGATTGGGAATGGGATCTACATTATATCGAAAACACATTGTTATTGTAAGATAGTCATGACTTCAGGAGTCTCTATATATCTCCCATTTTATGAGGATATTAGGATCATGGCAAATGTAACCTTGACTGATGCACAACTGGTTGAGATAAAAGATTAAAAAAAGGGGCTACTCCAGTGGTTCTCTAACTGTGTGCATAGGCACTCTGGGGTGCCACAGGACACTTGCAGGGGTGACTTATATTGGTGGTCCAGGACCAATTCAAATTATTTACAGTCAATGTAATATGCAAAACCTGTGCTTGTGGCTGCCAATCTTAAAATATGTGTACAAACAGAAGCAAATCCTGTCCCTCGCCACAAAATGAAACCGAAGGATGATATATAAACACAATTTACATAATCCTAACATGACAAACCTGAATTACATGGAGAAGTAGAAAGCAGAGCTTTCCATTCCTTTATGAATCGCACTCACCATACAAAAATATGGTGATGTGATTCAGGCACAGTCAAGGACTTCTCCAGGGTAACCTGCTCCTTGAATAGCAGGAAGCAGAGAAAACCCCTGTTTAATGCAAAACAGGGCTTTTCTCTACTACATGAATAGACTTCTGTGTCACCTTTACAACAGTTCCTGTGATACTTACAGTACTTTGACATTTCCATGCGGCCTGAACTATACTGGAAATACTGAGACAAAGTTTAAAGAAATCTCAAATTGTCATTCACTGGCAGCTGGTTCTACTGATAATAAATAAGTAGCAAGACACTTTCTGAATGCTAATTATCAACACTTTATCCTAAAGAGCATTATTATTGGCTGGGTTCTCACCCCACCCTAAAGGAGGAGGAGATGCATTTGTTATCTGTGTGTAATCCCTTAAGAGCTCAACGTACTTAGATATGTCTATAATAAACATTTATCCTTATGTAGATGTATTGTTTAATCTCACACTAGGGCCCTCATTCCGAGTTGTTCGCTCGCTAGCTGCTTTTAGCATCATTACACACGCTAAGCCGCCGCCCTCTGGGAGTGTATCTTAGCATAGCAGAATTGCGAACGAAAGATTAGCAGAATTGCGAATAGAAATTTCTTAGCAGTTTCTGAGTAGCTCCAGACTTACTCCTACACTGCGATCAGTTCAGTCAGTTTCGTTCCTGGTTTGACGTCATAAACACACCCAGCGTTCGGCCAGACACTCCCCCGTTTCTCCAGACACTCCCGCGTTTTTCCCTGAAACACCTGCGTTTTTCCGCACACTCCCAGAAAACGGCCAGTTTCCGCCCAGAAACACCCACTTCCTGTCAATCACACTACGATCAGCAGAATGATGAAAAAACGTTGTTACGCTATGAGTCAATTACCAAACTTTTGAGCTAATTTACTTGGCGCAGGCACACTGCATACATTGCGCATGCGCAGTTTGCGACTAATCGCTCCGTAGCGGAAAAAAAATAACGAGCGAACAACTCGGAATGACCCCCCATATACATACTGTATATAATATGTACTTTTTGTTTATGGGATATTATGATTTTTAACATATCAGACCTTATCTCCATACTGAAAGTAAATTGATTTGCATTCCAAATGGGAATGCTTATACAGGATCATCTGTATGTTGTCATTATGCGTACCACCAACTGTCCTGAATACAGCGGGACAGTCCAGCCGTCCCTCCCACGGGCCGCAGTGTCCCGCAGGTGGGCTGGTGGGGTAGATTGGGAGAGTCAGTGATCCCCACTGCTCTGCTCTGCAAAGCAGCCGGTGATCACTAAATCAGTGCGGGGAGGGTTAGCCGGGGGCTGCCCAGCTGCTCAGGGAGTGCTGGTAACGCTCCCAAAATGAAAAAAAAGGGGGTCGCTGTACTAGTCACCGCCCCTCCACCTGAGACGACACCAACTCATTATGAGTCCACACCCCTATTCCAACCGTGCCTCCGGTGCGGCAGGTACCGAGTCACCTGCATCAAAAGTTGGTAGATATGCATTAAGTGCAATTTATTTCTGACATGTAGGGGGTTATTCAGGTTGGTTAGCAAACCCAAAAAGTTAGTAATTGGGCAAAACCATGTTGCACTGCAAATGTAACGTGCAGAGAGAGTTAGATTTTGGTTGGTTATATTGTTTCTGTGCAGGGTAAATACTGGCTGCTTAATTTCTACAATGTCATTTAGATTTCAGTTTGAACACACCCCACCCAAATCCAACTCTCTCTGCACATGTTATATCTGGCCCACCTGCAGTGCAACATGGTTTTGCCCAATTGCTAACTTTTTAGGTTTGCTAACAAACCTGAATAAGGCCCGTAGTCCATGATTGCCCTGGTTTGGGGTTAGACATGGCTCAGGTCTGTTTAATATGCATTAGAATTGAACTATGGGCCTAATTCAGAGCTGATCGCAACAGCAATTTTTTTTTCTAATGGGCAAAACCACCTGCACTGGTGGGGCAGATATAACATGTGCAGAGAGAGTTAGATTTGGGTGGGGTGTGTTCAAACTGAAATCTAAATTGCAGTGTAAAAATAAAGCAGCCAGTATTTACCCTGCACAGAAACAAAATAACTCACCCAAATCTAACAGATAATGTTATATCTGCCCCACCTGCACTGCACATGGTTTTGCCCATTAGAGTAAGATTTTGCTTTTGTGATCAGGTCTGAATTAAGCCCAATATTGGTAGTATTTGATAAATAATCAGTCTAACACATAGGTTCTCAAACTCGGTCCTCAGTACCCCACACAGTGCATGTTTTGCAGGTCTCCTCACAGAATCACAACTGACATAATTATCTCCACCTGTGGACCTTTTAAAAAGTGTCAGTGAGTAATTAATACACCTGTGCACATGCTGGGTTACCTGCAAAACATGCACTGTGTGGGGTCCTGAGGACCGAGTTTGAGAACCACTGGTCTAACATAATCCGGCAGTAAATATTGGAAAGACTGTTTGTGCACCACAGTGGAATGCATGTTGTTCACTTAATTGAAATAGACATATCTGTAACTTTTTTAATTATGAATTACATTTATATGCTATATGATGTAAGAGCTATGTAAGCATTGATATACTGCATCATTGTAGTCATTGATTTAGTTGTAAATACAAGCATGGCACAAGTAAATAAGGCTAATTGCTAGCACTGAGATGTAAGTGTTTGTAATAATGATACCAGAAACTTACGGTAGGTTTGGTTATGGGTTCTTTAATCACTTCCATGGTGATATTGGTTTGTGAAAGGTGTCTTGGAAAACGTTGACACTAAGGACTGAAATGTCAATCTGTATTTCCTAATAGAATAAACTATTATAATGATAGAGCCTGGTAATGCTCTCTCAATTTCATTTGGATATTAACAGTAAATATGTAATGTGGGGATGCAGGCTATTGAGATCCTAGCAGTCAAAACCCTGATGCTGGAATCCTGACACACGTTTGAATCCTGATGCCGCAACTCTGAAAGGGATAGTAGACTGACTCTGGAATCACAACAGCTGGCATCTTGATAATAGACCAACTGTCGGCGGGTTAGGTTTAGGTTTAGGGATGGAAGGGGAGTGGATTAGGTTTAGGCGCCACACATGGTGTTAGGGTTAGGCTGTGGGGGTGGGGTAGGTTAAGGTTAGGCTGCGGGGAGGGGTGGTTAGGGTCAGTCACTAAGGGGGGGGGGGTAAGGGATAGGCTGTGGAAACAGAGGGTTAGGGTTAGGAGGCAGGGGAGGGGACAGGGGGGAATAGCCTCTACTCATCCCTGTTGGGATTACATACATCGGGATGCCGGGGGCGGTATTAGGAACACTGGGATCCCGGCCGCTGGTATTCCATACTGATTCCATATTGTGTACTAACACAAAAGCATTTGAGTTTATTTTTAAACATGGTAATTAACAAATAGTAATGTATGTATTGTTATCAGGGGTAAACATAGTTTTCTAGAGGGAGGTTTCCAAGTGACGCTGTCAAACTCGGAATGACCAGCATAAACATGATTGAGAAGGAACTTGTATTTCTAAACTCAGCCAAGTGAATATATATTACTGTATAATTAGGCTCGCCATGATAACCCATTGACCACTTAACTGGCTAATATTTTTTTTTTATAAACTGCTTAGAAAGTGTAGTTTCTTTTAAATTATTGAATTAGATTAAGGACATCTATTTAAATCTTTTCCTACACTGTTTTATTTTTAAAACATGATTACACATTTAAAATATCTTGATGCAGTAAATGATATATCGGTCTATCAATGATCGGAACAACATGACATTGTGGCTTTGGATTTAGCTAGCAGCTGCTCCTCTCAGCAGCTGATGGGAATACACTGGGAGGCTGAGGCTGCTTCCTTTTCAGTCACATAATTCTCTGCAGCCACCGAAAGTCAGGCACTGGGAAAGATAACAAGGAGGCAGAGGGACTGGCAGATACCTCTGAGATTGGAGGCTGCTGCAAAATTATCTTCCAGCAGCTCCCCAGTGGAAATTTAGGACTGGTCACATCAGATGTGACCATGTCAGGGAAAGCCCAACCTGGCATGGTCACATTTGATGTGTCCTTCCCAGGCAAGCGGTTAATCCGAGACTCCTTTGATTTACACAGGTTTGGTGGCTGATTGAAACCAGGTGAAATGCAGGCTTGATTTTAGCTAAGTACAGAATCTGTGTAAATCATAAGTGTCCTGGATTAAAGGGATATTATGGCAAGCATATAGTATGTATACATTTATTCACATATATGCATGTTATGTAGGGGATCCGGTCTGAAGATCGACAGTGTCTAGGTCGACAATGTTTAGGTCGACCACTATAGGTCGACAGTCACTAGGTTGACATGGATGGAAGGTCGACAGGGTTTCTAGGTCGACATGTGCTAGGTCGACAGGTCTAAAGGTCGACATGAGTTTTTCACATTTTTTTTCTTTTTTTAAATTTTTTTCATACTTAACGATCCACGTGGACTACGATTGGAACGGTAAAGGGTGCCGAGCGAAGCGGTAGCGGAGCGAAGGCACCATGCCTGAAGCATGGCGAGCGAAGCGAGCCATGCGAGGGGACGCGGTGCACTAATTTGGGATCCCGGTCACTCTACGAAGAAAACGACAAAAAAAATATATCCTCATGTCGACCTTTAGACCTGTCGACCTAGCACATGTCGACCTAGAAACCCTGTCGACCTTCCATCCATGTCGACCTAGTGACTGTCGACCTATAGTGGTCGACCTAAACATTGTCGACTTAGACACTGTCGATTTGATGAACCACACCCGTTATGTAGGCCATCACTTAATACTTAGTGGATTAAAGAGAAATATATTAGTTTGCACATTTCACAATTACTGTAATTATTATCATTATTTATTTAATTTATTTATTGAAATAGTGCCACAAGGGATCTACATGCCCATCACAAATTACATAAACAACTGAGCAAAACAGGAAAAAACACTTATAGTTTGAGATAATATAGGACAAGTAGAAGGTATATACAGAAAACCAGGGGTTAGGCATCATCAAAGGAACTATTGAGTATAAGACAGTGTAAGAGAAGGACAGGCACATGAGGGGAGAAGCCCCTGTTGTTGCAAGTTTACAAAGAGATTACAGTAGTCCAATCTGGAGATGACCAGTGAATGGATGATTTTTTTAGTAACATCCTGGGTGAGAAAGGTGCTGATCATGGAATTGTTTTTGAGATGGAAACAGTGGTTTTGAAGAGAAGTCAAGGATTACTCAAAGACAGCACACTTGGGGGCTAAAGGAGATAGTAGTGCCATCATCAACAGATTATGACATTTTTGGAGGTGAGGTATTGCGGGAGAGAGGGAAGATGATCAGCTCAGTCTTGGACATGTTAAATTTAGCAGGGAAGAGGTCAGGGGAGGAAAGGTAGATTTGAGTATTATTAGCAAAGAGATGATATTGTAAGGCAAAAGAGCTAATGAACTCACCTAAAGAGATGTGAAGTGAGAAAAGGAGAGACCCAAGAACAGAACCATGGGGGACACCTACAGGTAGAGGAAGTAGGGGGGAGTTGGATTCATGAAAGAAGACAGTAAAGGAATGGTTAGAAAGGTAGGAGGACAGCCAAGAGATGGTAGTATCATGCAGACCAAGGGAGTAAAAGATTTTCAAGAGGAGAGGGTGGTCCACAGTGTCAAATGCAGCAGTAAAGGAAAATAAGCAGAGAGTAGTGGCCCTTGGATTTAGCAGCAAGGAGGTCATTGCAGTCATTCATGAGGGCAGTTTCAGTGGAGTGTAGAGGATGGAATCAAGACTTGAATTGGTCAAGCAGTGAGTTGAAGGAAAGAAAGAGAGGCAGTTATAGACTATAGGCTCAAGGAGTTTGGAGGCAAAGGGGAGGAGAGAGATGGGTCAGTAGTTGGAGAGTGGTTGGATCAAGGCTAGGTGTTAAGAACAGTAGAGACAAGAGCATGCTTGAAGGCAGAGGGGACAGTGCCTGATGAGAGGGAGAGATTGAGGAGATGGGCAAGATGGAAACATGCAGAAGTAGAGAAGTAATGGAGAAGGTGGAAGGGGATAGGGTGGAGTGGGGATAGGAATGGATGAGGGCATTGACTTCCTCACCAGATACAGGGAATAAAGATGTCAGAGTTGGTAGTAGGGAAGGAGAGGATGGGTCAAGGAATGGAGGAGGGCGTTGCTTGGGGTCTAGTGTGGTGTGCAGTGATATCCTTTCGTATTGAGTCAATTTTGGATGTGAAGTAGGTGGCAAAGTCTAGAACAGAGAGGACCAGATGCAGGGATTAACACACAATCTCAACAAAGATAATGTCCCACTGCTAAGAGCTTATTTAAGTAAGGAGGTAGTCTGTGATCGATTAAAAAAAATTAAGATTAATAAGTCACCTGATCCTGACGGAATTAACCCTGATTCACTGTGATCTAGCAAGACCACTATTTTTGATCTTCAATGACTCACTTACATCAGGCATGGTTCCCAAACACTGGCATATAGCGGAAGTAGTGCCAGTATTCAAAAAGGAAAGGAAAGTTGAACCGGGTAATTATAGACCAATTCGTCTTACATCTATAGTGGGGAAAGTACTGGAAGATATTCTAAGGAAGAGTATACAGAAGTTCCTTGAAGTCAATAAGGTTATTAATAGGAACTAACATGAATTTGTGAAGGATAGATCATGTCAAACAAACTTACTTGGCTTTTATGAAGTACTAAGTGGTGTGCCACAAGGGTCTTTACTTGGACCATTATTGTTCAACATTTTAATTAACGATCTAGCAGTAGATCTAGAGAGCATGGTGTGAATTTTTGCAGACAATACCAAATTGTGTAAGGTTATAACTATAGAGGGGGATGCTGAGTCTCTTCAGAATGACTTAGTTAAACTGGAAGCATGGGCAGCAAAATGGAGAATGACCTTTAATACAGACAAGTGTTAGGTAATGCACTTTGGTAGCAGGAACAAAAATAACACCTACTGTACATACTAAATGGGGTAAAATTAGGGTATTCTGTACTGAAAAAATACTTAGGTGTTCACATAGATAGCAAACTAAACAGCAGTACCCAAAATAGGATTGCAGCAAAGAAGGCTAACAAGGTGTTAGCATGCATAAAAAGGGGAATTGATGCAAGGGATGAGTGTGTTATACTCCTATTATATAAATCACTAGTGAGGCCACATCTTGAATACTGTGCACAATTTTGGGCACCATACTACAAAAAGGATATCTGGAACTTGAAAAGGTTCAGAGTCGGGCAACCAAACTAATTAAGGGGATGGAGACGCTGGAATACGAGGAAAGGCTTGCAAGGCTAGGCATGTTTATGCTGGAAAAGAGGAGACTAAGAGGGGACATGATCAACATTTACAAATATATAAGGGGACAATACACAGAGCTTGTGGGGTATCTTTTTTTTTTGTAAGATCAACACAGAGAACACGTGGTCAACCACTTAGCTTAGAGGAGAGGAGATTTCGCACACAGATACAAAAAGGTTTTTCCACAGTAAGGACAATAAGTGTTTGTAATTCCCTGCCTGAAAAAGTAGTAATGGCGGACTCAGTCAAAACTTTTAAGAATGGGCTAGATAAATTCCTAATGGATAAGGTTATACAGGGTTATGGTGTGTAGTCACGCACTATAGTTATAAAAAAAGAGGAATATACACATCGGCCGACATCAGCAACAGACAAAATTAGTCCTAAAAATAATACAGCATGGGAGACCACAAATAGGTTGAACTCAATGGACAAATTGTCTTTTTTTCAACCTCAGAAACTATGTAAGAGGGGTGTTGAAGCGGGGGTGGGCGGAGCAGCAAATTGACAGTGGCAAAGAGTTGCCAGTGGGTTTGAGGACTGGGAGGAGATGAGGTTCTTGAAGTATGATTGTTTAAAGAGGTAAAGGGTACCACAATAGGATAAGAGAATACATTTGTAATGGAGGAAGTCTGCCTTATAGCGTGTTTTACTCCCCGTCACATTTAGAGAACCAGTGTAAATTTGTGAGGGTGAAAATTGGGTCAGTGGGATGACAGAGTCAAGAGCAGAAGTTGCTTATTCACTGCAGGAGAGAGAAAATCGGAGAGAGAAATGAGTCACACACGGAGAAATGGGAAGTGGTGTTGATAGCCTCAATGTTACGCTTAGCGATGGTAGCTTTGGGAAGTAAAGATGGAGAAGCAGAGAGAACTAAGTTAAAAGAGAGCATATGATGGTCATAGAGGGGAAACAGGCAGTTGGAGAAATCCGAAATATCACAGCGAGTTCCTATGCACATGGGGTGGAGAGGAGGTCCACTGGGAGAGAACAAGTGACGATGTGAGGTTAAGGAGTTTAGAGGCAGGGTATTTTGTGGGGGTGTTGATAAGGATATTGAAATCACCTAAATTACCTAAGGGTTTACCAAGACCTTTTCCTGTGTAATATGCAGGGCTATTTTTCAGCCGGAATGCCATTCCTGAAGGTGTTCTTCAAAATTACGTCATCTGGAACGGCGTTCCGGAACGTCCTGGCCGCTGCCCCATTAAAGTTTTGGGAGGGTGGGTGCGGGCATCAGTAAGCATACCATTAGTCCCCCACAGCCCCCGAAGTGGATTGAGACGCACTGGGGGCTGCGGTAGTGCTACCGTCCATAGCAGAGTAAAAAAACAGCAAAAATGGCTGCTGCCAAAGAGGAGACAGATGCTAGAGGTCACATTTGACCTCTAGCGCCTGTCTTCTCCTTGGCTGCAGCCATGTTTGGTGTTTTTTTTACTCTGTTATGGACAGAAGCGCTTCTGCAGCCTCCAGCGTGTCTCAATCCACTGCGGGTGCTGCGGAAGAGTAGCAGTATGCTTACTGATGCCCGCACCCGCTGTCCCAAACTTTAATGGGGCAGCTGCCAGAACGTTTACTGGGGCTGCGGGGGATATACTCACAACCCGCAGCCGCCTCACCCCTGATAATGAGCAGGAGACCCCTAACAATGCGTATGAAACCCCTGGCAACATACATGAAACCCCTGGCAATGCATGAAACCCCTGGCATCGTGCATGAAACCCCTGGCAACGAGCATGAGACCACTGACAACAGGCAGGTAATTTAAAAGTATTTAGAAGACTTACTGTGTGGCATAATTTTTAAGGGGCATTATTGTGTTTGGGGAATAAAATGGTGTCAGGGCCATAACCGTAACACCAAGTACATATTATGCCATAACTCTGTGTGGAATAATATGTACTTGGTGTTACGGTGTGTGGCATAATGCATAATTGGTGTTATGGTGTGTGGCATAATGTGTGTGACATAATATGTAATAGGCACTACGGTGTGTGGCAGAATGTGTTACAGGCATTATAGTGTGTAACAAATTGCATAATGTGCATTACGGTGTGTTGCATAACGTTTAATGGGCATTACTATAAGGAGGAAAAATTACAAATAATGTGAGGGGCATGAATCAGGATTTTTTTTTCCTGTGGTGGCCAATGTCTAGGCGTGTGGGTTGCAAAACTGAAGTATAAGGTAATCTTTTCCTGCAAGGCCTTGCCCCTTGCAGAAAAACCACGCCCCTTACAGCAAGGCCACATCCTTTTTTTACAGCGCATGCAAATTCTTTATTCTTGCAAAGGTCCACCTATTGTAGCTCCTCCCACATTTACACACAGCTCCGCCCACCACTGCCCACCCACAGAAGCTCCTTAACCTATTTTTCTACAAAAATAGCACTGGTAATATGTAAAATCATTCTTTGTTTCACATACTTGCAACTTCTTATCTGATGATGGTACGGGAACAGAGGCAAAGGTTTAAATTTACTAAAGATCGGTTCAAAACTGACTGTAATCTACGATTATCAGCATCAGTTTTACAGTCCAAAACAAAAGCATTTACTACTGTGTGTATTGGGAAGGGCTGTCTTTTGAAACCCATATACCACAGCAGATCCAAAGGCAAACCAGCCAAGAATCTGTTGCGGAGGTGAAGGCCTCCACAGATCACTTTGACCTGTGCAGTTCTCCTTCAAATCCATAACCGATCTTGGGCCTCTAGGAGTAGGCTGGTATTAGAAAATAGGGGGAAAAGACAGCACCAGTCTAAACCAGCCAGCGGATTGTTGCTATAGCAGGAGGACACACAGCAAAGGTTCCTCCTGTCATAATGACAATAAACCCCAAGCTAGTCACACCAGGCCGAAATCCCCCCAAACTGGGGGACAGACTCTTGGGTGCAAAGGTAATCGTAATTAAATAGTAAAATATTTTTTTTTTTTTACAAGTGGCTTTCAAGTTGCTGCAGTCCTATCCCAGCATGATAGCATTTGCTGAACCAGTATGTTCCAGTATGTTAAGGCATACTGTCGACCAACTGCAAAAAAAAAAAAAAAAGAAACAAGTTGTTGTCAGCATCTGGAGTCTTACTTCCGGTTCTGGTCCCTGCGGCCTTCCTGTTAGCTGGCTGGTATGGCTGCGGCGGATATGAGCTACGGCAGCGAGGGCCTTCAGTGCAGCTGCTGGGTGTCTGGAGGCTGTGGTCCAGGTCCTGGGGAGCGGAGCATGGCAGCCGGAGGTGTCTGTTTCCAAGTGTTCTGTTGCTGGAGTGTGGCGTCTGGAAGGCTGAGGCCTGAGATAGTGGCTGTGTGCTGGTTCCACATGTGTCCTCTGTGCAGGGAGCCTCCATGTTGGAGACCAAGTCAAGCCAATAGGTATCCCAGTTCGCATCCAGCCAATCCGGTGCAGTCTTCCCTTACTTGCTGCTGTAGAGTGCTCAAGCTCTGTGCTCCCAGGTTAACCCCTGGTATCCTGGTTCTGTTGTGGCCGCCCGGTGGTCAGTTCTGTTATTGCAGTCCTTTGCTCCCAATCCACCTGCTCTTGCAGTTTAACCGCTGGGTCCTCTATCTGATAGAGGGTCTCCGTTTGCTGATGGTGCTCACAGTGATCCTCTCTTCAACATCGTTCTTCAAGTCATCACTTCATTCAGTGTTCTTCAGTACCGTTTACAAATCACTAGTCATCTCTTCATTCAGTGTTCTTCAGCATCGTTTACAAATCACAAGTCATCTCTTCATTCAGAGTTCTTGAGCATCGTTTACAAATCAAAAGTCACTTCTTCATTCAGTATTCTTCAGCATCGTTTACAAATCAAAAGTCACTTCTTCATTCAGTATTCTTCAGCATCGTTCACAAGTCACAAACATTTCGACTTTCAGAATTCACTCAGACTTATCTCCTAGTTGTTGTGTATGATTGAGGTCTCAGTAAAGCTGAATTAATCTTTCTTCAGTCTATTGTTCTCATTCATTGTCCTCATTGCCTACCCCTCTACATACATCGTGAGCAAGTCAAAGAGGTCTTAAACTGTCTTAGGAAGAATCATCTTTTTTGAAAGTTAGAAAAGTGCACCTTTGAGGTACTCTCCATCTCCTTTCTCAGTTAAGTCATCTCCGGACAGAAGCTACAGATGGATTCAACTAAGGTCCAAGTGATTCGTGATTGGACTCTTCCTACCACTCTAAAAGGGATCCAATGATTTTTTTGGCTTTGCCAACTTTTACAGAACATATATCAAGGACTACTCCTCTATCATCACCCCAGTTACCATGTTAACCAGGAAAGGAGCCATTCCTTTGATTTGGCCACCCGAAGCTCTGAAAGCCTTCACTTTTTAAAAGAGGCCTTCATGTCTGCTCCAGTTGTTCGCCAACCTGATCTCAGTCGCCCCTTTCAGGTGTAAGTGGATGCTTCTTCGGTGGGAGTTGGGGCAGTTCTTTCTCAGCTCTTTGAAGATAAGAAAAGTCATCCTTGCGCATATTTTTCTCGTAGATTCTCCCAAGAAGAGAAAAATTATCGTAATGATGAAAAGAACTGTTGCCCATAAATTTAGCTTTTGAAGAGTGGCGATATTTATTAGAGGGAGCTCAACACCCTATCTTTGTTATCATGGATCACAAGAATCTTCTGTACCTCCAGACAGCTCATTGTTTAAACCCACGGCAAGCCAGGTGGGCTCTTTTTTTCTCTTGGTTCTCCTTCAAACTCTCTTACCACCCAGGAAACTTAAATCAAAGAGCAGATGCACTTTCTCATTCTTTTCAAACGGATGATTTACTCGACTCCTCTGAGAAACAGTTTATTCTGAATACGGCTTCATTTGCTCGAACTCATACTGTTCCTATTCCTCCTCTGGGGAGAACTTTTGTGGCACCAATACTTTGCAGGAAATTGCTTACGTGGGCTCATTCTTCATCTTTTATGGGTCATGCCGGTGGTCTTAAGACTCTCAAGTTCATTTAGCGATTCTACTGGTGGCCTCATCATAAAACGTATGTCTTTGAATTTATAGCAGCCTGTTCCAAGTGTGCTCAACAAAAAAGTCCCCGAACATCTCCCTCAGGTCTTCTTCATCCATTTCCAACACCTCAAAAGCCTTGGACTCACATCTCTATGGATTTCATAACCAATTTGCCAGTCTCCAGAGGGCACAACATCATTTGGGTCATTGTTAGTGGTCTTCCCTCTGCTCCTCAGCTATCCAAATTGTTTTTCTCAGAGATTTTCCATTTGCATGGTCTCCCACATGAAATAGTTTCTGATCGGGGTTGTCAGGAATCTACATTCTCCATCGCATCACTTCCAGTGAACAGACATCTCCTGGCTTCAGTCCTCTGTCCTCAGAGTATCCCGTGTAAATTGGACCTGTGGAACTACAGGTCCCAGCAGTTCCCGTTCCAGTCTTCAGTCTCCTGCAGCCTACAGCTCACTGTGCTCCACCTAACCAGTTCTATCTTTTGGTAATCACTGGTTTCAGCCAGCAGCCTGGAGTACACAGTGCTTCTAGTTAAACAGCATTAACTCCCGGTGCACTACTGATCCCAGCCAGCAACCAGCGGTACATTGCATTAACTGTCTACAGAATTATTCTCCCGGTTAATCACCAGCTCCAGTTAACTCTCAGCTGATCTGGGCATCCAATCCAGGAGGGTGTGTTCTCACAGAGATTCATCCAATCATCACAGAGCAAGGGGTATAAACTCCAGTTCCTGGCTCATTCTCATGGCCTCGGACAACGAGTCACATTTGGTGTGTCAAGTTCTCCAGTGGCTCCCCATGTTCCATTCTCCAGTGGTTCCCCGTGTTCCTGTCTCCAGTGGTTCCCCGTGTTCCTGTATCCAGTGGTTCCTCTCATCATTTCATTCCATTCATCATTCTGCATTCCTCCTGCTTGTTCCAGACTCCAGCCACAGCCTGCCACAGTTCTTCAGCAGTAAGAGACTCTCATCAGGTGTTATTCATTGCCTAACTTGTGCACTTTATTACCAGCATTCCATTCTGTGCATTGCATCCAGCACTTAACAAGCATGCTGAGTTAGGACTGTCTCCTGCCTGGGCCTTGCTTGGCTATAGAACTTTTATGTTACAGAGACTGTGTGCTTTTGCAAGTATTATCGGAGTTCTGTTTTCTAAACCATTTACATTTATTTACTAAGTCATTCCACATTTAGTTATCAGAGACTGTGTGCTTTGCAAGTATTACCGGAGTTCTGTTTTCCAAACAATTTGCATTTATCAAGTTATTCCACGTTACCGGAATTTTGCTTTGTTTCAATTATTATTTACAAATCCGTTTACATCCAGCTACCAAGTTATTTCACATTGTGTTACCAGTGACTTTATTTTGCTTAAACCATTTGCATCCAGTTATCAAGTTATTTTCACGTTTTGTTGTCAGAGACTTTATTTGCTTTAAACCTTCTGCATTCAGCCATCAACTTATCACCAAGATATATCTGTGTTGCCAAAGACTTTTTATCATTACCTTGGATTCAGTTACCGTTTATGATTTCATTTCTGCTACTACCAATGTTACATACCATCTATTATTATATCATTGTTCTGTGACTTTTGTGTGTATTAAACATCAGCGGATATGCGCAGGACTTTATTCAGTCTCCACGTTTCATACGTCATTCCAACACTGGCCCACTAGTGCCCCCTCCGGGAACAGACTAAATCAGAATCCTGACAGGGGTCCTCAATTCGTGGCCAAGTTCTGGAAAGCTCTCAGCTCTGTCCTAGGAATCAAGTTGAACTTCTCTTCAGCCTATCATCCCTAGACTGACAGACAGACTGAAAGAAAGAGTCAACCAAGATCTGGAAACTTTCTTACGGATGTTCATGTTCCCTACTCAGGATGACTGGATTGATTACCTCCCATTTGCTGAGTACGCACACAATAACCTTTATCATTCTTCTACCAATTCCACTCCTTTCTTCATTTACTGCGGTTATCATTCACAAATTCCTTCCTTTGATTCTCTCCCAGCTCTCGAGGTTCCTGCTGCTGAATCCGCTCTTCGTCAGTACACTAAGATTTGGGGACAAATTCATAAGGCACCACTTAAGACTTCCCAGAAATATAAGACTTATGCTGATCAGAAACGGAGGGCTGTTCCTAGTCTCAAAGTGGGAGATCATGTTTGGATATCCACCAGAAACCTTAGACTCAAATTTTCTACCAAAAAGTTAGCTCCAAGATTCATTGGTCTGTATCCTATTGAAAGAGTGTTGAATCCTGTTTCTTACAAGGTGAAACTGCCTCCCTATTTGAAAATTTTCAATGCCTTTCACATTTCTCTGCTAAAGCCTCTTGTACTAAATCATTTTCGGGCAGCTTTCCCTAAACCTCCCAAGATTCAAAATGAGGAATTTGAGGATCATAAGATTCCTGACTCCCACAAGAGGTATGGTTGTCTCCAGTATCTCAAAGATTTGAGAGGATATGGTCCGGAGGAAAAATCTTGGGTGGCTGCAGAGGATGTTCATGCTCCAAGACTGTTTGGTGCCTTTCATGCCATGAATCCCACTAAGCAGCATGGGTGTTCAGAGACCACCCTAAAAATGGGGGGTACTGTAAGCATTCAAAGTCGTACCTCTGGTTCTGGTCCCTGCAGCCATCCTGTTAGCTGGCTGGTGTGGCTGCGGCGGATAGCAGCTGCGGCAGCGAGGTCATCGGTGCAGTTGCTGGGTGTCTGGAGGCCAGGGTCCGGGTCCTGGGGAGTGGAGCATGGCAGCCGGAGGTGTCTGTTTCCAAGTGTTATGTTGCTGGAGTGCGGCATCTGGGAGGCTGAGGCCTGAGGTAGTGGCTGTGTGCTGGTTCCACATGTGTCATCTGTACAG
Organism: Pseudophryne corroboree; assembly: GCF_028390025.1. Taxonomy (NCBI): domain Eukaryota; kingdom Metazoa; phylum Chordata; class Amphibia; order Anura; family Myobatrachidae; genus Pseudophryne; species Pseudophryne corroboree. The sequence goes on along the minus strand of NC_086450.1, from coordinate 311,726,176 downwards.
GGAGCCACCATGTTGGAGACCAAGTTAAGCCAATAGGTATCCCAGTTCGCATCCAACCAATCCGGTGCAATCTTCCGTTATAAAAAGGGGTTGATGCTTAGTCATGGTGCCAGTGCTTCAAGTTACCTGCTGCTGTAAGGTGCTCAAGCTCTGTGCTCCCAGGTTAACCCCTGGTAACCTGGTTCTGTTGTGGACGCCTGGTGGTCAGTTCTGTTATTGCAGTCCTTTGCTCCCAATCCACCTGCTCTTGCTGTTTAACTGCTGGGTCCTCTATCTGGTAGAGGGTCTCCATTTGCTGATGGTGCTCACAGCGATCCTCTCTCCAACATTGTTCTTCAAGTCACCTCTTCATTTGGTGTTCTTCAGCATCGTTTACAAATTACAATTCTTCTCTTCATTATGTTCTTCAGCATAATTTACAAATCACAAGTCATCTCTTCATTCAGAGTTCTTCAGCATTGTTCACAAGTCACAAACATTTCGTCTTTCAGAATTCACTCAGACTTATCTCCAAGTCTTTGTGTATGATTGAGGTCTCAGTAAAGCTGAATTAATCTTTCTTCAGTGTATCGTTCTCATTCATTGTCCTCATTGCCTACGCCTCTACATCTTCGGGCCTAAGTCTTCAATCCATGAGTAAGAACTACATTCAGCCACCTCGTTTCCTTCCTTTGCCGATAGCTGCTCCCTCAGTCAATTATCACTCGTAAGATCCCCAACTCAAGTCAAGCGTGACAGTTGTGTAATTTTTTGTTTTACATGTACCAAAGAGGATGTGATTGCTGCATTTTGGAAGTACTGTAATAAAGTGATGAATGGTATCAGAGTGGCCATGTGTTTATTTAAGGACTATTTAAAGCACTAAAACATTCAGTATGTGTGTCTGCACAATCTTTTGTTTAATATTGTTTTTACAGGTTGACTACAGGTGCCATCAGGCCCATAGTGTCTGGGCATGCTGTGCTTGTGGTTCGACAAATGACATCACATGCGGCAGGCATGCTGGGTCTTGTACAGTAGGCCACCTATAAAAAACAATTTTATTTAACTATTTAATTACTATTTCCTCAGCAACCAAAGCCAAGAGCATGCGGAGAAGAGTTTTCAGCTCAGGTCTGGTTGTCTTTTGGGAGGTAGATCCCCATTTTTGCCGTTTATGGCAGAGAGATCCCATACTTTGAGACCCTTAATATACAGATGTAGCCACCTTTATCTTGAGTGGCTGAGGCGTTTGTCCCAATCGAGCATACGCAGCGTACTGGGGCATAGGGAGGCGCGCCTAGTCACAGAGAGGCGTATCTAATCGCACGGAGACAGACGTTTGGCCTTTGGCGTTAACTTTATGTGTAATACCTGCGATCATCCACCAGATGTCGCTTTTTACAATCACCACTGCGCATGAGTGTGGTCTCCCGTAAAATACAATACTGAAATACTGTATACTGTATAGTAAGGACTACTTTACTGGTGCATCTCGTTACGCTGAATACAGTATGCTGCATACAGTATGTACAGCGTCTCATTATCCTGCATTATTTAATACAGCATATACAGTACAGACGCAAATAGTACAGCATACAGTATATGGTCCATTTACAGTACTTTAGGAATATGTAAGCGTCCAAATCCCGCAGACAAAGCAACATAAAACCAGTAGTGTACACTGACGCAAATGGACGTGTTAGAAGTTCATTATTGCCTAATGATATTAGGAATATTGTACAGTATGTTAGCATCCTAATCCCGTAGCCATTATGGCATAATCAAAACTAATGGATTTATTCATCTGTTTGCGGCGAAGTGGTGAAGTGTTCCGCTTCCTATACTCAAAGTCCCGTGTTCGATTCCTAAAGTACTGTACAGTACGAATGCATGTTAGTTTTTTCCAGACACTTTATAATTTTTTTTATTCACATAAACCAGGGCAAAGCTGCAGGAGCAGATGTACTGTTAAGGTTCTATGCACGATACGGTCCACATACAATTCTGTAGCAGGGCATACTCAATCGAAATGGCTACCGCCTGTGACTCCTTGCCCCATCGAGGCCCTCGGCTATGGAGCGAGTGACGACATAGATTTTGCGGACAATGGGGCAGTGCTGAAGGTGCATCACAATCCCCTCGCTAACACACAGGGATGTTGAAGGCTACGGAGCAATGCAGAAGGAGCGTCACAATCCCCTCACTAAAATACACAGGGGCGATAGGGATAAGCGAGGTCTATGCGCATTACGGTACACCGGACTCGATCGCATAGCACACTGTCAAAATGGCCGCCGCCCCTGAACCCCCACCACGTGGCAGGCAGCCCTCGGAGATGGAGTGAGAGATAGCAGACATCTTTAAGGCTACGGAACAATGCTGAAGGAGCATCACAATCCCCTCGCTAAAATACACAGGGGCGATAGGGATAAGCGATTTCTATGCACATTACGATACACCGGACTCGATCGCATAGCACACTGTCAAAATGGCTGCCGCCCCTGAACCCCCACCACGTGGCAGGCAGCGCTCGGAGATGGAGTGAGAGATAGCAGATGTCTTGAAGACTACGGGGCAATGCTGAAGGAGCGTCACAATCCCCTCGCTAAAATAACAGTACACAGAGGCAATGAGGTCCCATAGAATGATCAAATAATAAATGCTGTATAATGTACAGTATACAGACCCAAAACAAGGAGTTTAAGCAACAGTTTGGTTCATTAAAGTCAGGGATGTGGTACAGTACAGTAAGTCAGCGGCCAAGTCCCCTAGCCATTAAGGCTTAATAACACTGCTTACAGTACATTTAGACATGAGCTTGTGTACAGTATCTGTCATGAGGTGTTTTTTTCACTGACACTATTATTTTTTCTTTTGTAATATACAGAGGCGGCAAACTAGCCAAACGGGAATAATCAGCTTCTGCTGAATAAAATTAGATGCTACAGTACATGCCTATATTCTGTGTGTGACTGCGGCTCTATGAAATGCAATCTGAAAATTTAAATATGAAATGCATTACTAATGTGCGGCATTATGTGTATAAGGTGTACTACAATATTTTCTGGCGTAACATAAGGAAAGGGCACTACTGCATGGTCTAATGCAGTGGTTCTCAAACTCGGTCCTCAGGACTCCACACAGTGCATGTTTTGCAGGTAAACCAGCAAGTGAACAGGTGTATTAATTACTCACTGACACATTTTAAAATGATATAAGGTCTCGACTAAATCTTTGATGGTGTCATTCATAAAATCATTCTCTAGTATTGAGAGGGCTAAGGCCCGTTGGAGTTTATACATCACCTGTACTTTTTATTTTGTTACATGTTGTACTGTATGTAATGTGTTTATATTTCGCCTTTTTAGATAAAGAGAGTGCTATCTCCAAATTATTTTAATTACTACATAATAAAAGTTAAGTGTCAATAGAGTGTTTTTCTATTTCTATCTCTTTTTTCTTCTTTTCTTTCCCTATTATTGATCCAAGGATGCAACACATATATTTAGAACACCAGTTGAGTGCCCCACTATAAGAGAGTTCTTGTTTACCTCTCTTGGTAAAATTCTGTAAAAAAACTTAACCCAACTCTCAGGGAGCACCCCCCATTGCCCTTAATCAATACACAGGCACAGAAGTGCAAGATACACCAAAAATTTGGGGTTAGAGTGTTACTTACTTATAGATTGTCCCTTGACCCAGATTTATTTTACTATAATTTTTGTTCTTAAGTCTGTGCGGTCAACAAACCCTGTTTTTTTACGATTTAATATTGAGTGTATCTCGAATTCCTGTTGACCAGCACGACATATAGAACATATAACATAAACGGTAAACAATAGGACATTACTCCAATATACAGTTATACTGTGCCACTTGGATCATTGAGAACCACTGCCTAACAGGGAATTCTATACATTTTTGTCATGTCCAATTTCAGTTTGAAGAATGAACTCATTAGTAAACGTAAAACACAAGAAGATCTAAGCAGCATATTTCCTGAAGAGCTCACTGATTCGATACCCAATACAAACTGGGAAGAAGATTTAAAAAAAACCTCAAATTTAATCTGCAGAAACAGTTGCGTATGAATTGGGATCTTACCACTCTTGAAAACTATCAAAGGCAAAACATTTCACCAAGGGGATTGAGACCCAAGGTGTTTCCAAATTTTGTACTCATTACAGATAATCTTCAGAAAGAGGGGGAAACCACACTATTAAAATGTTCACAAGATCTTATCACAATTCTTATTAAACATAATTTACTTGTACTAGAAGGATGTGAAAAAGAAATAGACACACTGGGCAAGAAATTACAGGATTGGGAACAGGATCATCAATTTCAAAAGTGTTTTGAAAAAAACAAAAAGGACTTAGAAACCTATGAAAAGGAGATCATAGAACGGAAGCGAGTGAAATTCGTACGAGACAAGAAGGATTTTGCCTCTGGCAATATATTTAAATGGAAACGTAATACAAAAAACAAAACAGGTGCTCAGAGGGACTATTATCATTCTTCCTCGGACACAGATTTGTCAGAGGTAGAAGAAGACATTGGGTCTCAGACATACAATAGGAATTTACCATCTACCTCTTCATGAGGTGATATCACTCCCAACTCATCCTTGAATTATTCATCTTTCTCATCTGCCTCTTTTTTAGAACAAAATCAAGGTACCAGGAGAGGGTACCAAAGAGGAGGAAGACAAGGAGGGGGAAGAGGACAAGGAAGAGGAAGAGGGCGACAGACATGGGATACACCACAACCGCAGAGGCAATCTGCACGGAACAGACAGAGAACCTAGGTATAGATGTCAGACTGGATGAGTTAAGGATCATTAATCTTTCAAATATAGAGTTATCCACCACTCAAGAAAGTCTTTTGAAAAAAGGCCTATCATTTTCACCAACCTCACACTTTGACAGGTTTGAATGGGAGAAGGACCTACAACTATACGGGAGAAAGTTACTCCTTAAAAAATTATTTGCGAACCAAGAACGCACAAAGAAAGAAGTAGAATTGTCCTTCATGGCGTCAGTATCCCCCACATCTGTAATAACATCATTAACCCAATCAGATTCAGAGGCCCTACATACTTTAGAAGATCTTTTGGAAGATACAGGTGAGATACAAACCTTCTGGACTGATACTCACAGACCAATCTGTAAACCTAAATCAGTATTTTTTCCTCTAAGTAGTATATGCCCACCGGTACAAACCTTTATGGATCTAGTATCCATGGATTTTGCTGAACTGAGTAAATGTAGATATCGAACTCAGGGCAACATATCCAAAGATGAAAAAGAAGCTTGGGCAGAAATGCAAACCTGGGACCATGTAATTATTAAACCTTCCGATAAAGGGGGCAATGTAGTTTTGTGGCCCAGAGACATGTATATGACTGAAGTAATGAGACAGCAGGGGGATTCCTCCTGTTATAAATCTCTCCCCACAGACCCTACAGAGGTCTTTCTTTCAGCATATAACAAACTGGTCTCTGGTTATCATCTTAGAGGAACCATTACTAAACCAGAGATGGAATTTCTGGAAGTTAGGAACCCTAAGATCCCTACTTTTTATGCACTCCCCAAAGTGCATAAGAATGCAGAGGTGCCCCCGGGGAGACCAATAGTCTCAGGCATAGGCAGCCTAACGGAGAAGGCAAGTACCTTCGTTGATGTACATCTTATAAAACACGTGCTGAGTCTACCGTCTTATTTACGAGATACCACAGATGTCCTTAAAAAAATCCAAGGGGTTAAATTAGAGAGTCATCAACTCCTCGTATCTTTGGATGTGGAATCCTTATACACCTCGATTAGACACACAGAAGGTCTTAAGGCGGTGGATTATTTTCTCAGCATGGAAGGGCCAAGTGATTTCAATTTATTTATCTTGGAACTCTTAGAGTTTGTACTATGTAGGAACTACTTTGTGTTCGACAACAAATATTTTTTGCAGATTAGGGGCACAGCGATGGGGGCTGCCTGTGCCCCTACATATGCTAATCTGTTTTTAGGCTGATGGGAGGCATCAACTGTCTTTTCTGAACAGATGGAAGAACATACCAAATATATAACACAATGGTTACGCTATATCGATGATATACTAATAATATGGGACGGCAATGAACATCAGCTTCAGAACTTTATTAGCATCCTTAACACCAATGACTTAAATTTAAGATTGACATGTGACTACAGCCATGACAAGATTGCATTTCTAGATTTGCTGATCTACAGAGGCGAAGGTGGTGAACTTACTACGGATCTTTACCGTAAAAAGACTGCCACTAACAGCTTGCTGCTTGAATCCAGCTGTCATTTCCCATCTACAGTCTCTAACATTCCAAGGGCAAATTTTTACGCCTAAGGAGGAACTGTTCAGATAGGAAAATCTTCTTACAACAAAGTGAGGATCTCACTATAAGGTTAAAAAACAGAGGATATAGTGGACTACTTATTAAAAGGGCAAAACACCATGCCCTGAAGACTGAGAGAGACAACTTGATCTTCCCAGCACAGAAAGAAACTAATAAATCAGAAGAGATTCGCTTCATAGGGAAATACTGTCAAGAGTGGAGACAGGTTAAAACCATTCTAAACAAACATTTACCGGTATTGAAAGCGGATCAAGACCTAAGTAAATGTGTAGGCACAGAGGTCTCTATGAGCTGGCTAAGAAGCACCAATCTCAAAGATACATTGGTCAGTAGCCATTTTCAAAGAGTACACAAAAACAACCCATAATTAAAGGTACTTATCCCTGTGGCAACTGTACAGCCTGTCAGTATATAATTAAAACTAATAAAATAGTCACCAGGTTTGGAAAGGAGGTTAAGTTACAGGACTATATGAATTGCAAATCAGTAGGGGTGATCTACTGTCTTCAATGTCCTTGTCGCCTCAGATATGTAGGCATGACCTCAAGGACGATGAAAGTACGGATCTTGGAACACGCCACCAATATCCGGAATGCTAAGAGTGAAATGAAAAAGCTGAGGAAAATAACATCGGTAGCTAAACACTTTTTGCTAAATCACAATGGCGATCCTCGTTGCCTTAAAGCTTTTGGATTAGAACGTGTCAAGTTGAATATCAGGAAGGGAGATCTGAACAACACTCTACTCAGAAAAGAGACTGAGTGGATCTTTCTCCTCAACACGGTTACACCAGGAGGCCTCAATGAATTTAACAGTTATGCCTCATTTCTTTAAGAACACACAGGGCTTCATTTAGTGACATTCATATTACAACTATCCGTAAATATCCATCTGTGTAATGCACATAACTACTCTTTCCATCTAAATTTAGTCCACCAAATAGGTATTGACAATTAATATGGTTCCTCAATATAAAGGATTCCATATCTGTCATGGTCACATGAGGGCACTTAAAGTGTGTGTACATATATACATATATTTATACACGCACATTATTATTAATTCTTTTTAGAAATCACGGGGGTAGCAGCAGCTATATTTTTTATCCATAATTACTATTTTTATTTTATTTTTATATTTATTTTCACCTTTATTTCTTATTTTTTATTATCACTATTATGTAAGATACTAATGTATCATCCACAGGTTATAAAAGGAGGTGGAGGATTTATAAATCACATAAACTCTAAGAATACTGTACACTCTTATAGTATTTCTACAGCTATTAGCCTGTATTCACCAAGGTTATAATAAAATAATTCTTCACCACAGGTTAAGAAGATGGTATCTGCACACACTTACATTACACTTATTGGTTATAATGTTAATATACAGGCTATGTTGGTAATTTCACTGTTGGAGCAATACACTCACATTTCATTAAATAGGTTATGAATTTAACAACATATAGAACTAGTGATGAAAATGGTAGGAATTGTCGTCATGTTCCTGCTTTACAAGTTAAAAGTATGGTCTATATTGGATGCAGTATTAAGAATGTGTAGGTATATAGCGAATGCCTAGGGCTAATTGAAAGCAACTGTTATGATCGTGATGTCTTCTGTTAGGAACCTCATTGTTACATGAGTGTCCTATTTGAAGTTATGATGCATGTTTAAAGATGGAGTGTCTTCTTCACAATGTAGGACTAGGGACACTGGCCGCCTCTCATGTGTTGTCAGTGGCAAAAAGATGTTTACACAGATGATGTACATATATGTCATTCACTGTGCTCTCCATATATCTTTTTATCCCAGTCCCCTTTTTACATCACCTTCTGTGTTCTTCACTTATTGGTATACCAATATGTTTACTCATTGTTAGTATACTCTTTTGGTGTAACTATTTTGTTTCCATAATAATTTGCCCCTGTTTTCTGTTTGATGTATTGGCTAAAGGGGAGTTTTTGGATATAAGTATCAGGTTTTATTTTTCTCCTTCTATTATGATTTTTAAAATAATTTTCATTGTGAACATTCCTTTTCTCCTTCTATTTCGAATAAATAGCGGTATGCCACTTTCTGATCAGAGGCAATTATGCACTCGGTCTATTCATCTATCTCCGTAAAGATTGCAGGTATATTGACCTAACATTATAATAATTAGACACCTGATCTGTATAGCCAGGAATCTTTATGTCTTCACGATCTTCTGACAAAATCTACTAACACATGTTAAAGCGCACACTAGCGCAGCTGTTACACGGCTATTATGGTTTTTGGTATTACGAACAGCTAGCCAGCCGAACTTGATTCTATTATAATAAACAAACACACTAAACATACGGATTGATTTCCGTGAAAGCTATAGACAGCATAGATCTAATATTGAAATAATCAGACACCTGAATCGCGCAGCTTCATTGTTTCTGTGTTCTTCGTGATTTTTTGATATCAACTTAAAAACATATGTTTAGGTGCATATTAATGTAGCTATTCACATGGCTATTATGGTTAATAATAATGTAATATTGCTAGTCAGTCTAGCTTTACATAGATGTAAATGGGCAACTATGTATTGGGTCTATTTATTTATCTCCATGAAGACTGCAGTTAATACAGGCCTAATATGGTAGTAATTAGACACCTGATCTGTATAGCCAGGAGTCTTTAGGTTTTCACGATCCTATGATTGAATCTACTAACACACGTTAAAGCGCATATGAGCGCAGCTGTTATACGGCTACTATGTTTATTGGTATTACGAGCAACTAGTTAGCCGGATTTGGTTCTATTAAAATGAACAAACAAACTGAACATGCGGATAAATTACCATGAAAGCTGCAGACAATACAGATCTAATATTGGAATAATTGGACACCTGAATCATGCAGCTCTATTGCTTTCTTTTTGTGTGCCACGTGATCCTCTGATATCAACTTAACAACACATGTTTAGGTGCATATTAATGCAGCTGTTTACTTGGCTATTGTGGTTAATAGTAATGTAACACTGCTAATCATTTGAGTTCTATATAGATGGAAATTATTACAGATACTTGAGAGATAATGCTTCCCCCGAGAATAGAGGACGTCATTTAATGTCCGCCTCCAGGGGGAGTGGTTAATGGTTTTTAAGGAAGCTGGACTGACGTCAATTAGAAGCTGTTCCCCCCTTTGTGAACAAGCCACGGGCGAAACATACGTTAAAGGAAGGAGCGTTGTGGGCGCCCTGCCAGTGCGCACGGCGGGCTGCCCCTCGGTACAGGTCGTATGAGACAAGTGATGTTTTTGTGAAGCCCCTAATTATAGGCAACATATTGGTCGAATATCACAATGAAATAGCACGCTATTAGCTGCACGATTATTGCATGACATGAGAAATATCGTCCAACATGACAACTGTTGCTATGGGTGATAGATAATCACAGACCATATATATGTGTGCTTCACAAGTATAATATGTTAAACTCCATTATGTTTGCAAAACTTTTCTGAATGACCTCAATGTTAAATATAATAGCACAAATCCTGAAATATTAATTAGGAAATAGGTGTGCTAAAATTATTTAACAACATCCTCTTATATTGAGTATATACCTTGGAATAATTCTGGGCATGTTTTCATGTTCAGAATCATGATATAACAAAATCATTCAAGTACTGAGCACTGCTGCCGGTGGCAATAGACCATCTGGTCTAAATAGATATATTTTAACATTGTGCTCCACAGCCGAGGTATACACCATAAAAATAAGTGCTATTATTATGGAGGATTGTATAATACTGTCTGTTCAGTGGTCACAGTAGTTGTATATGAGACATAAAGGCTAAGAAGATACTCAAGCTAGCAATATTCAAATGTAATAACAGTGGTCTAAAAAGCTATATATTGATATATTATTTATCTATGCATATAAAGAATATAATCTGAATGAAACCTATGAAAGGAGCTAAGAGAATATTATCCTCTCTGTGATAAACAGCATATGCTGATCCTGATTGGTGCTAATATGTATTAGATGATATTAGATTAAATTTACAGTGTCTTCTGTACTTTCATGACCACAATAGCAAGGTGTCAGTAACCCCTGAACCGGCTGCACTGATCTTAGTATTATCAGCCAGTATCGGAGGCGAATGAGACACAGTGCATATTGACTGGCCTAATCTACGCTTCCAGTGACTAGCATCAGTAATGGTCTCTCACCTCGCATATAATGCTTCAGCACATGCGTGGCAGCAGAACCACAAAGTTTGACAAATAGTCCTGCCTTCATATACTCTTTACTTTTTTCAACACCAGAGCAGGTTAAGTGTCAGTAGCTTTCTCATTGGCTGCACTGACCACAGGTTATCAACCAAAAGTAGAAGTGAATGAGACACTCTCCGCTGATGCTCTGGCACTGTCTGTGACTATAGAGACTGGCACAAGTAAGGGTCTCTCACCTACGTATATAATGCAAAAGCACATACGAGGCAGCAGAACCAAGAAAAATGCCATAAGGTCTCGACTAAATCTTTGATGGTGTCATTCATAAAATCATTCTCTAGTATTGAGAGGGCTAAGGCCCGTTGTGTCACAACTGAGGGCCTGAGCTGACGGGAGGCAGCCTCAGTTGTAGGGGCTGAGATGTACCGGAACCTGGGAGGTTGTATCAGACCCCTGGACATGTAAGTAACATGAATAATAACTGCCCGAAGGCGTGACCACGACAACTTGGATAAAAGTCAATGATGTTTATTATGACAACTCCGCAACACAGCAGCAGTAAAAGAAAACGTAAAAGTCAGCAAAGAATAAATACAGTTCCTGGGTACTACAGGATGGCAGGAGCCACAGGGCACTGGTAGTGTGAGATAGTTCTTATGATCTTCTAGATGGAAAGTCCTTACCAGGCCCGACTGTAGCAATGGAGATAACCCAGGATTGTGCCAGCTGGTGTTCCAGGAAAAGCTGGGTTGCTGAAGATAAAACAGCTGCTGTGGATACTGGCTGGAACCAGACTGTTGTTAGCACGGAGTGGATACTGGCTGGAACCAGTTAAATAATAAATGAACTTGGGAGCGATGAAATATGAACTGAAATGTAGAACTTGAGAGCGGAGAAATAATAATACCGGTGGAGAGTGGTAAAGTGTAGAAAGGACACCGGCCCTTTAAGGGAAGCTGTACTCTGCTGGAAGCTGAGCTGGAAGCAGGTAATGTTGTAGCTGGAAACAGATGAATCCACAATGGATTGGAGAGTCAGGCTACACCGCAGGTGGAATGCTGGTGCGGGTCTCTATGGTGGAAGTCTTGAGACAGGAGCTGGAACCTGGAAGACAATCACAGGAGAGAGACAAACAGGAACTAGGTTTGACAACCAAAGCACTGACGCCTTCCTTGCTCAGGCACAGTGTATTTATACCTGCAGCAAGGAAGGGATTGGCTAGGCAATTATGCAGATTATCAATACTGAGAACAGATTGGTGGAAATGATCAGCTGACAGAATCCAAGATGGCTGCGCCCATGCAGACACTTGGAGGGAAGTTTGGTTTGTAATCCATGTGGTAATGAAAACAGTAATGGCGGCGCCGGCCACCGGAGACAGGAGGCGCCAGGCTGACAGATGCACATCCAACCACGCGGACACAGCGGAGGCCGCGGCTGACGTAATCGCCACTCAGACACTCTGCATGCAGAAGTTCAGGGACGGCGGCAGAGGCCGCGGGAGACGCCATGCCAGGTGTAATATGGCGTTTACTGTGACAGCATCCCAGAGTGACAGGAGAGGATACAGGAATGTACACATCAGGATAACAGATGGAATCCGGTCCTGGAGCGCTGAGCCAGCCTTAGGAGGCATCTGATGGGTAAGAAATGGCGTCCAGATACCCGGATCGTGACAGCACCCCCCCCTTTAGGAGTGGCCCCAGGACACTTCTTTGGCTTTTGAGGAAACTTGGAATGGAATCTCCGGACCAAGGCAGGAGCATGGACATCAGAAGCATTGGTCCATGAACGTTCCTCAGGACCATAACCTTTCCAGTCAATAAGATATTGTAGTTGACCGTAACGGTGACGTGAGTCCAGGATCTTGGCCACTTCATACTCAACGCCTCGTTGAGTTTGGACTTTCGGAGTTGGAGGAAGTGAGGAATGAAACCGATTCAAGATCAGCGGTTTCAACAGTGAAACATGGTATGTCCTGGGTATTTTTAAGAAGGGAGGCAACTGGAGTCTGTAAGCAACAGGATTGATGACTTGTTCAATCTTGAAAGGACCGATATAGCGAGGTGCAAACTTCATACTGGGAACTCTTAACCTCAAATTCTTCGTGGATAACCATACCCGATCACCCACCTTGAGAGCAGGAACTGCTCGACGCTTCTTATCCGCAAACTTCTTGTACCTGAACGATGCCTTGAGCAGAGCTGATCGTACGCTCTTCCAGATATTGGCAAACTGATGCAAGGTGATATCCACTGCGGGAACAGAAGTTGCTGGAAGCGGTTGGAACTCAGGGACTTTAGGGTGGAATCCAAAGTTAGTGAAGAATGGTGTTGAAGCAGATGAAGAATGATACTGGTTGTTATGACAGAACTCGGCCCAGGGAAGTAATTGAACCCAGTCATCTTGAGAGGAGGACACATAGATGCGGAGGAAGGCCTCCAAGTCCTGATTCACCCTCTCGGTTTGACCATTGGTCTGAGGATGGTAAGCCGTGGAAAACTTTAGCTTGAGTTGGAGGACTTGACATAAACTTCGCCAGAATTTGGCTGTGAATTGAACTCCTCGATCTGAGATAATTTCTTCAGGAAGACCGTGGAGTCGGAAGATCTCTTGTATGAATACTTGAGCCAACTTGGAAGCTGACGGAAGACCGGTGAGAGGAATGAAGTGTGCCATCTTGGTGAACCGGTCAACTACCACCCAGATGGTATTGAACTTTTTGCACATGGGTAAGTCTGTAATGAAATCCATCGACAAGTGGGTCCATGGTCGACGGGGAACGGATAGTGGAACCAGTTGCCCCGCAGGCGACTGGCGGGATACTTTATGTTGGGCACACTTTGGGCAAGATGCAATAAACTCCAAGACGTCCTTTTTCAGAGTTGGCCACCAATAGGACCTAGAGATAAACTCCAGGGTTTTTTGGATACCTGTATGTCCGGCAAAACGGGAAGCATGGGCCCAATGCATGAGCTTCTTCCTTAGCATCGGCTTCACAAAACTTTTCCCTGATGGGGGCGTAGAGTCCATCCCTACCGTGGAGAATGCCAACGGATTTATAATAGGATGCTTGTCTGAAGACTCTGACTCATTTTCTTGCTCCCATGAGCGGGAAAGGGCATCGGCCTTGCGATTCTGAGAGCCCGGACAGAACTGGAGTTTAAAGTCGAACCTGGAAAAGAAAAGTGCCCATCTGGCCTGACGAGGGTTGAGACATTGTGCGCCCTTCAGGTATAAAAGGTTCTTGTGGTCTGTAAGTATGGTGATTGAATGAGAAGCTCCCTCCAACAGATACCTCCACTCTTCTAGAGCGAGCTTGATGGCTAGCAACTCCTGGTCGCCAATGGCATAGTTGCGCTCAGCTGGGGAGAACTTCCGGGAGAAGAAACTGCAAGGGTGTAAATGGCCATCTTTAGCCCTCTGAGATAACACCGCTCCTACTCCAACGGAGGAGGCATCCACCTCTAAGATGAAAGGAGAGTCGATGTCAGGCTGTTTCAGAACAGGCGCAGAAATGAACCTTTGTTTTAAAAGATGAAATGCTTGCATGGCTTCTTCAGACCACTTGGACGGGTTAGCACCCTTCTTAGTGAAAGCAGTAATAGGCGCCACAATGGTGGAAAAGTCTCGTATAAACTTTCGGTAATAGTTGGCGAACCCTAAGAACCTCTGGACCCCTTTGAGGGTTAAGGGTACCGGCCAATTTTGGATTGCTTGTAGTTTCTCAGGATCCATCTCTAGTCCGGAACCGGACACAATGTACCCTAGAAACGGAATGGACTTGACTTCAAAGACGCATTTTTCTAATTTGCAATAGAGATGATTGACACGGAGACGGGACAGAACCTCTTTAACCCAAAAACGATGTTCCTCTAAATCGTTGGCAAAAATGAGGATATCGTCTAGATAGACCACGACATGACGGTATAGAATGTCTCTGAAGATCTCATTGACAAAATGCTGGAAGACAGCTGGAGCATTGCTCAATCCGAAGGGCATGACGAGGTACTCATAATGTCCGTCACGGGTGTTAAAGGCGGTCTTCCACTCGTCACCCTCACAGATACGGATGAGATTGTATGCACCTCGCAAGTCCAGCTTTGTAAAGATGGTAGCTCCGCTAACTCTGTCAAAGAGCTCAGTAATCAGGGGTAAAGGATAACGGTTCTTGATGGTAATGTCGTTCAAACCTCTGTAGTCGATGCACGGCCGCAGACCACCATCTTTCTTTTTTACAAAAAAGAAGCCTGCGCCGGCTGGAGAAGACGAAGGTCGAATGAACCCCTTTGCTAGGTTCTCTTTAATATATTCCTCCATAGAATGCGTCTCAGGCAGAGACAACGGATAAGTTCGGCCTCGAGGTGGAACCTTCCCTGGAACGAGATCAATCGGACAGTCCCATTCTCTATGAGGAGGAAGGATATCAGCAGAAGCTTTACTGAACACATCCGTGAAATCTTGATATGGAGGAGGTGGAACATCAGACGACCTGGGGGAGGAAGAACAGACAGGCAATACTTTAAACAAACATGTCTCAGCACAGGAGGAACCCCATGCCAGGATTTGCATAGTCGTCCAATCAATTGTAGGATTGTGAAGACGGAGCCATGGAAGGCCCAGGACCACAGGATGTGTGGCTCTTGGAATCACTAAAAAAGAAATAAGTTCGGAATGAAGAACTCCCACTCTCAGACGAACTGGTAGAGTCCTTAAAGAAATAACTGCATCAAAAATTTTGCTGCCATCCACGGCAGTTAAAGAAATGGACGAAGGAAGTCTCTCGGTGGGTAGGGACCACCGTTTAACATAGGCTTCGGTAATAAAGTTCCCAGCTGCTCCGGAATCAAGGAGGGCAATGACGTTCCGATAACGTTGAGCAACTTGAAGCGAGACTGGGAGATTACAATCTTGAGGAAATGGAGAGGAGATCATTACTCCTAGCCGGCCCTCTCCTTGGCGAGCTAGGATTTGGAGTTTCCCGGACGTTTGGGACAGGCATTAATGGTGTGAGACGGAGCTGCACAATAGAGACAGAGAAACTCGGAGAGACGTCTTCGGCGCTCAGCAGGAGTTAAACGGGAACGGCCAATTTGCATGGGCTCATCTTTAGATGGTGACAGTTGACGAGGAGGAGGAGCAGAAGATTTTGGAGCAGATGATCTTCCACGCTCAGTTGCTCTCTCTCTGAAACGTAAATCAACTTTCGTGCAGAGTGAGATTAGCTCATCTAACTTAGAAGGTAAGTCTCTGGTAGCTAACTCATCTTTAATACGCTCAGATAAGCCATGCCAGAATGCAGCATACAGGGCCTCGTCGTTCCATGCCAGTTCGGATGCCAGGATCTGGAACTGTATCAGATATTGTCCTACAGTACGTGACCCCTGGCGTAAACGGAGAATGTCGGATGAAGCTGAGGTTACCCGGCCTGGCTCGTCGAAGATGCGCCTGAATGTTGACACGAAGGCAGTGTAGGAAGATAGCAGGGTGTCGGACCTCTCCCATAACTGTGATGCCCAATCAAGGGCTGAGCCACTGAGAAGAGAAATAATGTAGGCAATTTTTGTACGGTCACTGGGAAAATTGCCAGGTTGTAGCTCAAACTGAATCTCACACTGGTTGAGAAATCCCCTGCAGAATCTTGGAGATCCGTCAAATTTTGCTGGCGTTGGAAGATGAAGACGTGGAGCAGAAATGGGTAAGGTGGGTGGGGTTATAGCTGGAGTCACTGTGGTTGACGCACCAGACGCGCCTGATCCACGGAGAGTTGTCTGAATCCCATCCAGCCGAGTAGAGAGATCCTGGAGACAGCGGATGATGTGGCCCTGTGCAGCCTCCTGATGTTCTAGTCGGGCTGCCAGTTCTTGCATCGGCCTGGCCGCTTGATCCTGGTCTCCGGCTGGATTCATTAGGTCAGTGCTTACTGTCACAACTGAGGGCCTGAGCTGACGGGAGGCAGCCTCAGTTGTAGGGGCTGAGATGTACCGGAACCTGGGAGGTTGTATCAGACCCCTGGACATGTAAGTAACATGAATAATAACTGCCCGAAGGCGTGACCACGACAACTTGGATAAAAGTCAATGATGTTTATTATGACAACTCCGCAACACAGCAGCAGTAAAAGAAAACATAAAAGTCAGCAAAGAATAAATACAGTTCCTGGGTACTACAGGATGGCAGGAGCCACAGGGCACTGGTAGTGTGAGATAGTTCTTATGATCTTCTAGATGGAAAGTCCTTACCAGGCCCGACTGTAGCAATGGAGATAACCCAGGATTGTGCCAGCTGGTGTTCCAGGAAAAGCTGGGTTGCTGAAGATAAAACAGCTGCTGTGGATACTGGCTGGAACCAGACTGTTGTTAGCACGGAGTGGATACTGGCTGGAACCAGTTAAATAATAAATGAACTTGGGAGCGATGAAATATGAACTGAAATGTAGAACTTGAGAGCGGAGAAATAATAATACCGGTGGAGAGTGGTAAAGTGTAGAAAGGACACCGGCCCTTTAAGGGAAGCTGTACTCTGCTGGAAGCTGAGCTGGAAGCAGGTAATGTTGTAGCTGGAAACAGATGAATCCACAATGGATTGGAGAGTCAGGCTACACCGCAGGTGGAATGCTGGTGCGGGTCTCTATGGTGGAAGTCTTGAGACAGGAGCTGGAACCTGGAAGACAATCACAGGAGAGAGACAAACAGGAACTAGGTTTGACAACCAAAGCACTGACGCCTTCCTTGCTCAGGCACAGTGTATTTATACCTGCAGCAAGGAAGGGATTGGCTAGGCAATTATGCAGATTATCAATACTGAGAACAGATTGGTGGAAATGATCAACTGACAGAATCCAAGATGGCTGCGCCCATGCAGACACTTGGAGGGAAGTTTGGTTTGTAATCCATGTGGTAATGAAAACAGTAATGGCGGCGCCGGCCACCGGAGACAGGAGGCGCCAGGCTGACAGATGCACATCCAACCACGCGGACACAGCGGAGGCCGCGGCTGACGTAATCGCCACTCAGACACTCTGCATGCAGAAGTTCAGGGACGGCGGCAGAGGCCGCGGGAGACGCCATGCCAGGTGTAATATGGCGTTTACTGTGACAGCATCCCAGAGTGACAGGAGAGGATACAGGAATGTACACATCAGGATAACAGATGGAATCCGGTCCTGGAGCGCTGAGCCAGCCTTAGGAGGCATCTGATGGGTAAGAAATGGCGTCCAGATACCCGGATCATGACACGTTGGAGTTTATACATCACCTGTACTTTTTATTTTGTTACATGTTGTACTGTATGTAATGTGTTTATATTTTGCCTTTTTAGATAAAGAGAGTGCTATCCCCAAATTATTTTAATTACTACATAATAAAAGTTAAGTTTCAACAGAGTGTTTTTCTGTTTCTATCTCTTTTTTCTTCTTTTCTTTCCCTATTATTGATCCAAGGATGCAACACATATATTTTGAACACCAGTTGAGTGCCCCACTATAGGAGAGTTCTTGTTTACCTCTCTTGGTAAAATTCTGTAAAAAAACTTAACCCAACTCTCAGGGAGCACCCCCCATTGCCCTTAATCAATACACAGGCACAGAAGTGCAAGATACACCAAAAATTTGGGGTTAGAGTGTTACTTACTTATAGATTGTCCCTTGACCCAGATTTATTTTACTATAATTTTTGTTCTTAAGTTTGTGCGGTCAACAAACCCTGTTCTTTTACATTTTAAAAGGTCCATACAGTAGGTGGAGCTAATTATTTCACTTGTGATTCTGTGAGACCTGCAAAACATGCACTGTGTGGGGTCCTGAGGACTGAGTTTTAGAACCTGTGGTCTAATGTAAATAAAGATCAATGTGGTGGGGTGTAATGTGAATAAGGGGCAATACTGTTAGGAGTAATGTGGTACTATCATATGATGTAACAAGAATAAGAGACACTATTGCACGATATAATGTGAATAAAGTTGCAGTACTGTGTTGTGTCATTTCATCTTGGGGTATTATTGTGTTACCATGCTCCTTCCCAGCAAGAACATGCACCGTTTTGGGCTGGCACTAAATGTGCACATTGTTCCTATTTAAAATAAAGGGGGTAGGAGCGCCAAAATGGGTGATGGTGCTGGGAAAGGGGTGCAGGGTTAGAGGCAGAACTAGCATCTGTGCAAGAGGGCATCAGCCAAAATCTATCCTAGGGCATCATGTTGGTCAGGTATGGCTCTGATAATACTGTATACTGTACTCTTACTGTACATTGCATTCAATAGAGATACTGTTTGCACACAGGTTTTACATGAATCATTGGCAATGCTGCAGGAGTGTCTCATTAGGCAATCTAAAATATACCACGACTATGGGTGGGGATACAGTAGGTAAGTTCTGTCACCATAAGCTGTCTGCTGTGTATAGCAGATTTCCATCTGGGATGCATTTGTGTGTTTGTTTTAAGAAAATATTTTACTGTACATTTAGTGGATACAGTATTTCTCCCCCATAACGGCACATCATACTGTACAGTTACCCCCATATACTGTACCGTACCATACTGTATAATGGAATATTTATTGAAAAAGCATCAATATTAATGTAAAAAAAAAGTATTACAACATCCGATTTCATGTACTGTACTGATCAAAATGTACAGTACTCTTATTCAGGACTTATAAAACAGAAAATAACTGTTCATACACATCAATAACATTACTACTGTATAATATTCTACATTAGCTTATGCAATAATCAGACAAAGGCAATTTTATAAACATTTTAACAATGCACCACTTTTAAATTTTAAACAGAAAATACAGTACAGAACTACATATTTGTGGCTTGACCATTTCTTTAGACTATAACAGGTAACACTTTATACAGGTGATTTATATAATTATTACAATGTTCAGGTGTGAGTACTTCTAGCCAAAATTTCTTTATCCCATCCAACAGCTGCTGTTTTGTTGTTGGCTTTGCAACACTCCTAATGTTCCTCTTCAATTGAGCCCACACTAATTCAATTGGATTCATGTCTGGTGATCGAAAAAAAAAAAAAAAAGAGTATAGAAAAAAAGTTAGTCAATTAATAACATTAAATAGAGAAAATTAAACATACGGTATTGTACTGTTTATTAAACCAAAAAATAAATTTACAGTACTAGAGTGCTATCCAAAATTTTACTTGTACACTGTTGAAAGAATACTCACTCGGGTGGTGTGCGTTCCTAATTCATACCTTTCTATTCCATAAATTTGGCTGAGGAGGAGTGTTTAGGATCATTATCTTAGAATATCCTATGGTGAGTTGGATAATATTTATTCACAAATGGCACCATACATCCCTCTACTATTGTTTCTTGGAAACATTTCTTATCCATGATCCTTATAGCAATAAAAAAATGTTGTTCATTAATAAGCAACTCATTTTATTGTGCAGTTACATGTACTCTACAGTACAGCATGTATTTTTACAGAACACAGGCACAGAATAAAGTATAGTACCTTCAAAAAATAATAGGGTGGTCGCTCCTAATCGTGATATGCCTCCCCATACATGGACTTTCAATGGATGCTTTGGGCGTGGTTTTAATGAGATATGGTTACGTTTCTGGAATGACATTGTGGAGAACCGCTCAAGGGCAACAGATGATTCATCTGTGAAAATGAGATCATGTAATGTTTCACCACTCTCAATCCATCGCCGTGCCTGTTCAACTCTTTTCTTTATTCACATCTCTTATCATGGGAGATATCCTGTGAAGAGCCAAAAATAATGAATCATATACAGTAATCAAAGAGGATACTGTATATACAGTAGACTGTATGTGCAGTATACTGTATTATATACCTACTGTACACATTAAACTGTACATACATTACAGTATATACAGAGTAATATATATATATACACACACACACACACACACACACACACACACACACTCACACACACAAACACAGTATACAGTATGTAATCATCACAATAAGCCAGCAATGCTTCATTGCTGTCTCTGAGTGCCTATACAGTAGGTATCTCTTTTGGGATAGATAGATAGATAGATAGATAGATAGATAGATAGATAGATAGATAGATATCTATCTATCTATATACACACGCACACACACACATATACTGTATATAGTATAAAGTACACACTCTGTATAATGATTTATGGCATTGTTATATCACTTATCAAGGGATTATTAACAGTGAATAAGTGTGCATTTACTGTATGCAGGGGTGTATCTACCCATTGGCCAGGATGGCACTCGCCAGGGGCGCCAGCTGAGGAGGGGGCGCCGACCAGCAGTGACACCCTCAGCCAATGGGTGGACTCACTTAGTAGTGACATTGCATGGGCTGGTGGTTCGCACAGCAGCCAGGAGTTGGTGCCGGTGTTTGGCACCGCAATGCCCCACAGTGAAGATACTCAAAATAAACTACTAGAATGGTTTTCTTAATATATCACTACATCACCACTACTAGGTAGTGCGCATAGATACCTTTTCACTGCCATTAATATTTCATTATACCCCATGGCCGTGGGTGGCATCGCCGGGTGATGCTTCTCCTTGGCCGTGCCATGCACTGCTTATTTCTTCACATTGTGACAAGGATTACTGTGTGGGCATGATGTGTAAGGGGCACTAGTGTGTGACATAATGTGTATAAGGGGTTACTACTATGTAACGTAATTTGAATTGGGAGTAATATTGGGGGTCATTCCGAGTTGTTCGCTCATTGCCGATTTTCGCAACGGAGCGATTAAGGCAAAAATGCGCATGCGCATGGTACGCTGTGCGCATGCGCTAAGTATTTTAGCACAAAACTTAGTAGATTTACTCACATCCGAACGAAGAATTTTCATCGTTGAAGTGATCGGAGTGTGATTGACAGGAAGTGGGTGTTTCTGGGTGGAAACTGTCCGTTTTCTGGGAGTGTGCGGAAAAACGCAGACGTGTCAGGGAAAAACTCGGGAGTGTCTGGAGAAACTGGGGAGTGGCTGGCCGAACGCTTGGCGTGTGTGTGACGTCAAACCAGGAATGAAACGGCCTGAGCTGATCGCAATCTGTGAGTAGGTCTGGAGCTACTCAAAAACTGCTAAGAAATTTCTAATCGCAATTCTGCGAATCTTTCGTTCGCTATTCTGCTAAGCTAAGATACACTCCCATAGCATGTGCAATGCTGCTAAAATCTGCTAGCGAGCGAACAACTCGGAATCACCCCCATTGTGCGGTCATGTCCCTTTTCGACAACATCATGCCCCTTTTTTGCATATACGCCTTCCCTATTTCGAATATGTGGGGGTGCACCAGTCCCTTACTTTGCCAGGGGCGCCAGGGACCCTAGATACACCTCTGACTGTATGGTTTATACTGCTTTCAGTATTTTACCTTGTTGCGCCAAAGGTCCATCCCATTTTCGTTTGCATCCTTCTGACGCTGGTGCCCGTTATGTCCAGGTCATACTTGGAATGGAGAATTCGTTTTATTTGCAAAGCAGTACGCTCATCATCCTCACGAGTTAGTTCCTCCACAATTTGTTGCACGCTCCTACAGTACAATACAGTATGAAAAATATGAATTAATGAACAGCACAATCACAGTTAGATGAAGTGTTTTTTTTTAATTTCCAAAAAATTGTCTATTGTATACAGCAAGTCATTTAAACATTACAGTAGTGTACAGTACGTACCATGTGCATTTTGTAGGAAATACAAATCTGGGCGTTGTTCTCTTGAATGCATGATAGCGCACCGTTTCTAAGGTGACTATAATGCCACTTTCCTTGAGCCATGCATGGATCTCTTTGATGGTTTTATTTTCTTTTTTCATGTTGGCGATTATCTTGCTCATAGTTTTGTTGATAGTTACTGGCATGTTGTCCAACTGTAATTCCTGTATGGAAAAAAAACATTTGTGAATACTGTAGTCTACAATTTACACATCTAAAAATTTGTAAGAGTTTAATGATAAAAGTTAATAATGTACATGTTTACTATATAGTACCTGATGTTCAAATTTTAGTACTGTATACTGTACAGTACTGACAATACCACATCAGTGTTATGGACTGCAATTATTTTCCTGTATAAAACCGATACAGCAAATAACCCTCCTTGGAAGTGCATGGGCCCTGTGAGACTTACAGTAGTGTACAGCATAAGGGGCGACTGACATGATGTACAAGCATTACATACAGTACTGTATGTAAATTCTTCAATTATTGCCTAACAACAATGCTGCTTACTTTATATTAAATACTGTAGGCCTAGAAATGTGCATCTCAATATGGTAGTTAAAAAACACAGGGGCCTGTGGTGATAAGCGAGTTCTATGCACATTAAAAATGGCCGCTGGACGTGAACCCCCACCACGTGGCAGGCAGCGCTTGGATATGGAGTGAGAGATGGCATAAGTTTTACAGGCCAAGGGGCAATGCTAAAGGAGCGTCACAATCCCCTAGCTAAAATACACAGGGATAAGCGAGGTCTATGTGTCAGGATTCTGATTTTGTCTGTTCCCGAAGGGGGCACTAGTGGGTCAGTGTTGGAATGACGTATGAAGCGTGGAGACTGAATAAAGTCCTGCGCATATTAAACACAAAGGTCACAGAACAAAGATATAATAATAAATGGTACATAGCATAACTGAAATGATAAACGGTAACTGAATCCAAGGTAATGATAGAAAAAAAGTCTCTGGCAACACAAATATATATTGGTGACAAGTTGATGGCAGAATGCAGAAGGTTTAAAGCAAATAAAGTCACTGGTAACACAAACGTGAAAAAACTTGATAAATGCAAATGGTTTGGAAAACAGAACTCCGGTAATACTTGTAAAAGCACACAGTCTCTGTAACATAAAAGTTCTTTAACCAAGCAAGGCCCAGGCAGGAGACAGTCCTAACTCAGCATGCTTGTTAAGTGCTGGATGCAATGCACAGAATGGAATGCTGGTAATAAGGTGCACAAGTTAGGCAATGAATAACACCTGAGGAGAGTCTCTTACTGCTGATGAACTGTGGCAGGCTGTAGCTGGAGCCTGAAGGGGGAACCACTGGAAACAGGAACACACCAAATGTGACACGTAGGAAAGCTGGAATGGATGCTGGTACTTGTAGTTCCACAGGAACACTGGAACAGGGAAACAACTTGGAAATGCCAGAAATAAGAGATCGCTGGAAACGGGATTGCAGACTGGAACTGGAAATGGAACTGGAATGGAACTGCTGGAACCTGTAGTTCCACAGGTCCAATACACTGGGAAATCTCTGCAGACAGAGGACTGAAGACAGGAGATGCCTGTTCAAAGGATGTGACGCGTTGTCCAAGGTGACGAGACTGAGCCAGGAACTGGAGTTTATACCCCTTGGTCTGTGATGATTGGATGTTGCATCTCTGTGAGAACACACCCCGCTGGATTGGGTGTTCAGATCAGCTGTGAGTTAGCTGAAGCACTGTGTACTCCAGGCTGCAGTAGACTTAAAACTGGAACTGGAACTGAACTGCTGGAACCTGTAGTTCCACAGTAAGTAATGCGATGGAGAATGCAGATTCCTGACAGTACCCCCCCCCCCCCCTTTTATGGGTGGGCACCGAACACCCACGCTGGAACTTGGAGGATCCTTGAAAAAGAACTTAGGAATACACAAAAGCAGAGGTCCTCAAAAGTCTTCCCAACTTTCATCTTCAGAACAACTAGACCATTCATGGTCATTTGAGACAGAATTTACTGGAATCGGCTGGAACCGAAGGAGGTGGCCCATCATTGGAGCCACTCAGGCTGGCTGGAACCAGTGGAGTCTTACTGGAATCGGCTGGAACCGAAGGAGGTAGCCCATCATTGGAGCCACTCAGGCTGGCTGGAACCAGTGGGGTCTTACTGGAATCGGCTGGAACCGAATGAGGCTGATCCGGACAGACGGATGGGACCGGAAGAGCTTGAATAGGCTGGAACCAGTGGAGTCTTACTGGAATCGGCTGGAACCGAAGGAGGCTTACTGGAATCGGCTGGAACCGAAGGAGGCTGATCCAGACAGACGGATGGGACCGGATTGGGTCCGGAAGAGCTTGAATCGGCTGGAACCAGTGGAGTCTTACTGGAATCGGCTGGAACCAAAGGAGGCTTACTGGAATCGGCTGGAACCGAAGGAGGCTTACTGGAATCGTCTGGAACCGAAGGAGGCTGATCCGGACTGACGGATGGGACCGGATTGAGTCCGGAAGAGCTTGAACCGGAGGAGTCTTACTGGAATCGGCTGGAACCGAAGAAGGTTTACTGGAATCGGCTGGAACCGAAGGAGGTTTACTGGAATCGGCTGGAACCGAAGGAGGCTGATCCGGACTGACGGATGGGACCGGATTGGGTCCGGAAGAGCTTGAACCGGCTGGAACCGGAGGAGTCTTACTGGAATCGGCTGGAACCGAAGGAGGCTTACTGGAATCCGCTGGTACCGAAGGTGGTTTACTGGAATCGGCTGGAACTGAAGGAGGCTGATCTGGACAGACGGATGGGGCTGGAAGAGCTTGAACTGTCTGGAACCGGAGGAGTCTTACTGGAATCGGCTGGAACCGAAGGAGGCTGATCCGGACAGACGGATGGGACCGGATTGGGTCCGGAATAGCTTGAACCGGCTGGAACCGGTGGAGTCTTACTGGAATCGGCTGGAAACGAAGGAGGTAACTCATCATTGGAAACAGAGCTACTTGGGCTGGCTGGAACCAGTGGAGTCTTTGGACCGACGGCTGGAAACGAAGGAGGCTGATCTGGACAGACGGATGGGACCGGATTGGGTCCAGAAAAGCTTGAACTGGCTGGAACCGGTGGAGTCTTACTGGAATCGGCTGGAACCAAAGGAGGTAGCTCATCATCTGAAACAGAGCTACTCGGGCTGGCTGGAACCAGTGGAGTCTTTGGACCGACGGCTGGAACCGGGTTAGGTCCACTGATACTTGACTCTTGATCATTGAGTCGTGACACTGAACTTTGGAGTGACCCTGACCCCACACTCTGACCACCGTCCGGGTCCATGGGCCTTGGACAAACTGTCAGGATTCTGATTTTGTCTGTTCCCGAAGGGTGCACTAGTGGGTCAGTGTTAGAATGACGTATGAAGCGTGGAGACTGAATAAAGTCCTGCGCATATGCGCTGATGTTTAATAAACACAAAGGTCACAGAACAAAGATATAATAATAAATGGTACATAGCATAACTGAAATGATAAACGGTAACTGAATCCAAGGTACTGATAAAAAAAAAAGTCTCTGGCAACACAAATATATATTGGTGACAAGTTGATGGCAGAATGCAGAAGGTTTAAAGCAAATAAAGTCACTGGTAACACCAACGTGAAATAACTTGATAAATGCAAATGGTTTGGAAAACAGAACTCCGGTAATACTTGTAAAAGCACACAGTCTCTGTAACATAAAAGTTCTTTAACCAAGCAAGGCCCAGGCAGGAGACAGTCCTAACTCAGCATGCTTGTTAAGTGTTGGATGCAATGCACAGAATGGAATGCTGGTAATAAGGTGCACAAGTTAGGCAATGAATAACACCTGAGGAGAGTCTCTTACTGCTGATGAACTGTGGCAGGCTGTAGCTGGAGTCTGAAGGGGGAACCACTGGAAACAGGAACACGGGGAACCACTGGAGACAGGAACACACCAAATGTGACACGTAGGAAAGCTGGAATGGATGATGGTACTTGTAGTTCCACAGGTACACTGGAACAGGGAAACAACTTGGAAATGCCAGAAATAGGAGATCGCTGGAAACAGGGGATTGCAGACTGGAACTGGAACTGGAAACGGAACTGGAATGGAACTGCTGGAACCTGTAGTTCCACAGGTCCAATACACTGGGAAATCTCTGCAGACAGAGGACTGAAGACAGGAGACGCCTGTTCAAAGGATGTGACGCGTTGTCCAAGGCGATGAGACTGAGCCAGGAACTGGAGTTTATACCCCTTGGTCTGTGATGATTGGATGTTGCATCTCTGTGAGAACACACCCCGCTGGATTGGGTGTTCAGATCAGCTGCGAGTTAGCTGAAGCACTGTGTACTCCAGGCTGCAGTAGACTGAAAACTGGAACTGAACTGAACTGCTGGAACCTGTAGTTCCACAGTAAGTAATGCGATGGAGAATGTAGATTCCTGACACTATGCATATTACGTTACACCGAGCTCGATCGCATAGCAACCTGACAAAATGTCCGCCGACCGTGAACCCCCACCACGTGGCAGGCAGCGCTCGGATATGGAGTGAGCGATGGCATACGTTTTACAGGCCAAGGGGCAATGCACAGGGACATTACAGTAAGGATATTCATGTAAGTATATAAATAATTGTAAACAGTAAATGAAAGAATTACCGATCAGAGGCCTGGACGACCGCAGAGGCTTGGACGAAGTCAGCAGCTTGGACGACCGCAGAGGCCTGGACGACCGCAGAGGCCTGGACGACCGCAGAGGCCTGGACGACAGCAGTGGCCTGGACGACCGCAGAGGACTGGACGACCGCAGCGGACTGGACGTCTGCAGAGGACTGGACGACCGCAGAGGCCTGGACGACCGAAGCGGCCTGGACGACCGCAGAGGCCTGGACGACCGCAGCGGCCTGGACGACCGCAGCGTCCTGGACGACTGCAGAGGCCTGGACGACCGCAGAGGACTGGACGACCGCAGACAAAAACTAAAAATAATAAAAAAAAGCAAAACCTAAAAATTAAAAATAAATAAAGTACATAAACCATTACCCCGCACCCCCCCACCACAAAAAAACAAATTAAAAAAATGTTAAAGTTGATATTGTTACTGTATCTGTGCTGTTACCTTTTGATTAAAGTACCGTACAGTATGTGTGATGTTGGCTTTCTTATTACAATATGTGTGATGTTACATGTTCCTACTGATTTTGTCCCACGTCCATGCTGTAAATAAAGTAGAGATGAGCGGGTTCGGTTTCTCTGAATCCGAACCCGCCAGAACTTCATGTTTTTTTTCACGGGTCCGAGCGACTCGGATCTTCCCGCCTTGCTCGGTTAACCCGAGCGCACCCGAACGTCATCATGACGCTGTCGGATTCTCGCGAGGCTCGGATTCTATCGCGAGACTCGGATTCTATATAAGGAGCCGCGCGTCGCCGCCATTTTCACACGTGCATTGAGATTGATAGGGAGAGGACGTGGCTGACGTCCTCTCCGTTTAGAATAGATTAGAGAGACACTTGATTTACTAATTTTGGGGAGCATTAGGAGTACTCAGTACAGTGCAGAGTTTTGCTGATAGTGACCACCAGTTTTATTTATAATCCGTTCTCTGCCTGAAAAAAGCGATACACAGCACACAGTGACTCAGTCACATACCATATCTGTGTGCACTGCTCAGGCTCAGGCCAGTGTGCTGCATCATCTATTATCTATATATAATATTATATATATCTGTCTGACTGCTCAGCTCACACAGCTTATAATTGTGGGGGAGACTGGGGAGCACTACTGCAGTGCCAGTTATAGGTTATAGCAGGAGCCAGGAGTACATAATATATTATATAGTGAGTGACCACCAGACACACAGTGCAGTTTATTTAATATATCCGTTCTCTGCCTGAAAAAAGCGATACACACAGTGACTCAGTCAGTCACATACCATATCTGTGTGCACTGCTCAGGCTCAGGCCAGTGTGCTGCATCATCTATATATATTATATATCTGTCTGACTGCTCAGCTCACACAGCTTATAATTGTGGGGGAGACTGGGGAGCACTACTGCAGTGCCAGTTATAGGTTATAGCAGGAGCCAGGAGTACATAATATTATATTAAAATTAAACAGTGCACACTTTTGCTGCAGGAGTGCCACTGCCAGTGTGACTAGTGACCAGTGACCTGACCACCAGTATATATAATATTAGTAGTATACTATCTCTTTATCAACCAGTCTATATTAGCAGCAGACACAGTACAGTGCGGTAGTTCACGGCTGTGGCTACCTCTGTGTCGGCACTCGGCAGCCCGTCCATAATTGTATATACCACCTAACCGTGGTTTTTTTTTCTTTCTTTATACATACATACTAGTTACGAGTATACTATCTCTTTATCAACCAGTCTATATATTAGCAGCAGACACAGTACAGTGCGGTAGTTCACGGCTGTGGCTACCTCCGTGTCGGCACTCGGCAGCCCGTCCATAATTGTATATACCACCTAACCGTGTTTTTTTTTTCTTTCTTTATACATACATACTAGTTACGAGTATACTATCTCTTTATCAACCAGTCTATATATTAGCAGCAGACACAGTACAGTGCGGTAGTTCACGGCTGTGGCTACCTCTGTGTCGGCACTCGGCAGCCCGTCCATAATTGTATATACCACCTAACCGTGGTTTTTTTTTCTTTCTTTATACATACATACTAGTTACGAGTATACTATCTCTTTATCAACCAGTCTATATATTAGCAGCAGACACAGTACAGTGCGGTAGTTCACGGCTGTGGCTACCTCTGTGTCGGCACTCGGCAGCCCGTCCATAATTGTATATACCACCTAACCGTGTTTTTTTTTTCTTTCTTTATACATACATACTAGTTACGAGTATACTATCTCTTTATCAACCAGTCTATATATTAGCAGCAGACACAGTACAGTGCGGTAGTTCACGGCTGTGGCTACCTCTGTGTCGGCACTCGGCAGCCCGTCCATAATTGTATATACCACCTAACCGTGGTTTTTTTTTCTTTCTTTATACATACATACTAGTTACGAGTATACTATCTCTTTATCAACCAGTCTATATATTAGCAGCAGACACAGTACAGTGCGGTAGTTCACGGCTGTGGCTACCTCTGTGTCGGCACTCGGCAGCCCGTCCATAATTGTATACTAGTATCCAATCCATCCATCTCCATTGTTTACCTGAGGTGCCTTTTAGTTGTGCCTATTAAAATATGGAGAACAAAAATGTTGAGGTTCCAAAATTAGGGAAAGATCAAGATCCACTTCCACCTCGTGCTGAAGCTGCTGCCACTAGTCATGGCCGAGACGATGAAATGCCAGCAACGTCGTCTGCCAAGGCCGATGCCCAATGTCATAGTACAGAGCATGTCAAATCCAAAACACCAAATATCAGTAAAAAAAGGACTCCAAAACCTAAAATAAAATTGTCGGAGGAGAAGCGTAAACTTGCCAATATGCCATTTACCACACGGAGTGGCAAGGAACGGCGGAGGCCCTGGCCTATGTTCATGGCTAGTGGTTCAGCTTCACATGAGGATGGAAGCACTCAGCCTCTCGCTAGAAAAATGAAAAGACTCAAGCTGGCAAAAGCAGCACAGCAAAGAACTGTGCATTCTTCGAAATCCCAAATCCACAAGGAGAGTCCAATTGTGTCGGTTGCGATGCCTGACCTTCCCAACACTGGACGTGAAGAGCATGCGCCTTCCACCATTTGCACGCCCCCTGCAAGTGCTGGAAGGAGCACCCGCAGTCCAGTTCCTGATAGTCAGATTGAAGATGTCAGTGTTGAAGTACACCAGGATGAGGAGGATATGGGTGTTGCTGGCGCTGGGGAGGAAATTGACCAGGAGGATTCTGATGGTGAGGTGGTTTGTTTAAGTCAGGCACCCGGGGAGACACCTGTTGTCCGTGGGAGGAATATGGCCGTTGACATGCCAGGTGAAAATACCAAAAAAATCAGCTCTTCGGTGTGGAGGTATTTCACCAGAAATGCGGACAACAGGTGTCAAGCCGTGTGTTCCCTTTGTCAAGCTGTAATAAGTAGGGGTAAGGACGTTAACCACCTCGGAACATCCTCCCTTATACGTCACCTGCAGCGCATTCATAATAAGTCAGTGACAAGTTCAAAAACTTTGGGTGACAGCGGAAGCAGTCCACTGACCAGTAAATCCCTTCCTCTTGTAACCAAGCTCACGCAAACCACCCCACCAACTCCCTCAGTGTCAATTTCCTCCTTCCCCAGGAATGCCAATAGTCCTGCAGGCCATGTCACTGGCAATTCTGACGAGTCCTCTCCTGCCTGGGATTCCTCCGATGCATCCTTGCGTGTAACGCCTACTGCTGCTGGCGCTGCTGTTGTTGCCGCTGGGAGTCGATGGTCATCCCAGAGGGGAAGTCGTAAGCCCACTTGTACTACTTCCAGTAAGCAATTGACTGTTCAACAGTCCTTTGCGAGGAAGATGAAATATCACAGCAGTCATCCTACTGCAAAGCGGATAACTGAGGCCTTGGCATCCTGGGTGGTGAGAAACGTGGTTCCGGTATCCATCATTACTGCAGAGCCAACTAGAGACTTGTTGGAGGTACTGTGTCCCCGTTACCAAATACCATCTAGGTTCCACTTCTCTAGGCAGGCGATACCGAGAATGTACACGGACGTCAGAAAAAGACTCACCAGTGTCCTAAAAAATGCAGTTGTACCCAATGTCCACTTAACCACGGACATGTGGACAAGTGGAGCAGGGCAGGGTCAGGACTATATGACTGTGACAGCCCACTGGGTAGATGTATGGACTCCCGCCGCAAGAACAGCAGCGGCGGCACCAGTAGCAGCATCTCGCAAACGCCAACTCTTTCCTAGGCAGGCTACGCTTTGTATCACCGCTTTCCAGAATACGCACACAGCTGAAAACCTCTTACGGCAACTGAGGAAGATCATCGCGGAATGGCTTACCCCAATTGGACTCTCCTGTGGATTTGTGGCATCGGACAACGCCAGCAATATTGTGTGTGCATTAAATATGGGCAAATTCCAGCACGTCCCATGTTTTGCACATACCTTGAATTTGGTGGTGCAGAATTTTTTAAAAAACGACAGGGGCGTGCAAGAGATGCTGTCGGTGGCCAGAAAAATTGCGGGACACTTTCGGCGTACAGGCACCACGTACAGAA
Organism: Pseudophryne corroboree; assembly: GCF_028390025.1. Classification (NCBI taxonomy): domain Eukaryota; kingdom Metazoa; phylum Chordata; class Amphibia; order Anura; family Myobatrachidae; genus Pseudophryne; species Pseudophryne corroboree. Next base: position 311,694,698 of record NC_086450.1, on the reverse strand, counting down.
GACTGGAGCACCACCAAAAACTACTGAACCTGCCCTGCCATCATCTGAAGCAAGAAGTGGTAACGAGGTGGAATTCAACCCTCTATATGCTTCAGAGGTTGGAGGAGCAGCAAAAGGCCATTCAAGCCTATACAATTGAGCACGATATAGTAGGTGGAATGCACCTGTCTCAAGTGCAGTGGAGAATGATTTCAACGTTGTGCAAGGTTCTGATGCCCTTTGAACTTGCCACACGTGAAGTCAGTTCAGACACTGCCAGCCTGAGTCAGGTCATTCCCCTCATCAGGCTTTTGCAGAAGAAGCTGGAGGCATTGAAGAAGGAGCTAAAAGGGAGCGATTCCGCTAGGCATGTGGGACTTGTGGATGCAGCCCTTAATTCGCTTAACAAGGATTCACGGGTGGTCAATCTGTTGAAATCAGAGCACTACATTTTGGCCACCGTGCTCGATCCTAGATTTAAAGCCTACCTTGGATCTCTCTTTCCGGAAGACACAGGTCTGCTGGGGTTGAAAGACCTGCTGGTGACAAAATTGTCAAGTCAAGCGGAACGCGACCTGTCAACATCTCCTCCTTCACATTCTCCCGCAACTGGGGGTGCGAGGAAAAGGCTCAGAATTCCGAGCCCACCCGCTGGCGGTGATGCAGGGCAGTCTGGAGCGACTGCTGATGCTGACATCTGGTCCGGACTGAAGGACCTGACAACGATTACGGACATGTCGTCTACTGTCACTGCATATGATTCTCTCAACATTGATAGAATGGTGGAGGATTATATGAGTGACCGCATCCAAGTAGGCACGTCACACAGTCCGTACTTATACTGGCAGGAAAAAGAGGCAATTTGGAGGCCCTTGCACAAACTGGCTTTATTCTACCTAAGTTGCCCTCCCACAAGTGTGTACTCCGAAAGAGTGTTTAGTGCCGCCGCTCACCTTGTCAGCAATCGGCGTACGAGGTTACATCCAGAAAATGTGGAGAAGATGATGTTCATTAAAATGAATTATAATCAATTCCTCCGCGGAGACATTGACCAGCAGCAATTGCCTCCACAAAGTACACAGGGAGCTGAGATGGTGGATTCCAGTGGGGACGAATTGATAATCTGTGAGGAGGGGGATGTACACGGTGATATATCGGAGGGTGAAGATGAGGTGGACATCTTGCCTCTGTAGAGCCAGTTTGTGCAAGGAGAGATTAATTGCTTCTTTTTTGGGGGGGGTCCAAACTAACCCGTCATATCAGTCACAGTCGTGTGGCAGACCCTGTCACTGAAATGATGGGTTGGTTAAAGTGTGCATGTCCTGTTTTGTTTATACAACATAAGGGTGGGTGGGAGGGCCCAAGGACAATTCCATCTTGCACCTCTTTTTTCTTTTCTTTTTCTTTGCATCATGTGCTGATTGGGGAGGGTTTTTTGGAAGGGACATCCTGCGTGACACTGCAGTGCCACTCCTAGATGGGCCCGGTGTTTGTGTCGGCCACTAGGGTCGCTAATCTTACTCACACAGTCAGCTACCTCATTGCGCCTCTTTTTTTCTTTGCGTCATGTGCTGTTTGGGGAGGGTTTTTTGGAAGGGACATCCTGCGTGACACTGCAGTGCCACTCCTAGATGGGCCCGGTGTTTGTGTCGGCCACTAGGGCCGCTAATCTTACTCACACAGCTACCTCATTGCGCCTCTTTTTTTCTTTGCGTCATGTGCTGTTTGGGGAGGGTTTTTTGGAAGGGACATCCTGCGTGACACTGCAGTGCCACTCCTAGATGGGCCCGGTGTTTGTGTCGGCCACTAGGGTCGCTTATCTTACTCACACAGCGACCTCGGTGCAAATTTTAGGACTAAAAATAATATTGTGAGGTGTGAGGTATTCAGAATAGACTGAAAATGAGTGTAAATTATGGTTTTTGAGGTTAATAATACTTTGGGATCAAAATGACCCCCAAATTCTATGATTTAAGCTGTTTTTTAGTGTTTTTTGAAAAAACACCCGAATCCAAAACACACCCGAATCCGACAAAAAAAATTCGGTGAGGTTTTGCCAAAACGCGTTCGAACCCAAAACACGGCCGCGGAACCGAACCCAAAACCAAAACACAAAACCCGAAAAATTTCAGGCGCTCATCTCTAAAATAAAGTGTTTCAATCCCCAAGCGTCTGAGCCCATTGTGCTGTGTCCATCCAGGGGCTGCTGTTGTCTGTTTCCGTTCTCCGTTCTGGTGTCCGTATGCGACCGTGTTAAAAATCAAAAGACTAAAACTAAAAATAATACAAAAAAGCAAAACCTAAAAATAAAAAATAAATGAAGTACAAAAACCATTACCCCGCACCCCCCCACCACAAGAAACAAATAAAAAAATGTTAAAGTTGATATTGTTACTGTATTTGTGCTGTTACCTATTGATTAAAGTACCGTACAGTATGTGTGATGTTGGCTTTCTTATTACAATATGTGTGAGGTTACATGTTCCTACTGATTTTGTCCGTAAATAAAGTGTTTCTTAAAATAAACATGACTTGGTTTCCAATTTTTGTATTCCCAACTTCCTCATATACTGTACTGTATAAATAAGTACTACTGTATGATGGGAATTCAATTAAGAGTGGTATACTGTATGTAAAACAACTTGGTTAGCCATCTTGTTTCACTGGTGTCTGTGGCGGCCTGGGAAACACTGTTACTCAAGAGAAGGGGTTGTACTGTATGCACTGTACAAGCTTGCTGAGGGGCAGAATACTTGGACATTTCAGGGCATGGTAGAAGTGTCCCCCATTTTATCCCCCTGTTACTGGGCATGAGTCTATGGCTTCTGATAGCTTCATCCAGGCAGGGTCATACTGTTACTGTACTAGCACTTTGTAGTACATACAACTTTGTATATACAGTACAGTAGGTCACCATTGGTACTGTACATTACCAGTTGAACCTAATCAGTTTCCCAGTGATACAGTACATGCCACCCACTGTATTATACTGTACATGTCACGCTCAATCTACTGTGAGATAGTGTCCTAGTCCCTTGCATTGTACTGCTGCCATGTCCCTTGATGCATCTTTCTGCATTCTATGTAAAGCACACATGGGGTAGATGTACAGTATGAAACAGTGAGAAGACGGAGAAGTGTGTATACAGTATCAATCAACTGCTACCTGTACATTGATTGATTGGCTGTTTGGAATGAAATTCTGGTAATGGATGATTGTCATTTGCTCTCATCCATTACCAGAATTTCATTCCAAACAGCCAGATCTGGCAGATTATCTGCCAGATAATTGTATGGTGTACAGTATGCCTAGCTTATACAGTAGAAAAAGATACTATACTATACAATGAAGTACAATATAACAAAAAAATATTTATTAAACAAAAATAAAATTAAAGTGATCTTAATAAAAAATTAAAAAAGTGATCCACTAACAGGTGGACCACCACCCGCAGGAGCAGGATGGCACGCTGCAACTGTTCTGTGGGAATAAAGGACAGTATTACAACACAAATAATGAATACTTTACAGTGTAGTAATTGCAATACAGTACTGTACTCTATATTAGAAAATCTTGTTATTTACAATGTACAGTACTGTATTGTCAGTACAGTAAATAGAACACTACTGTATGCTGTCGAGGTAATTTAAGCATTGCTATAGTTTACCTCTTGTATAAGTGGGCTGCTGCCTGCCCGCTTCTGGGCCAGCCCACCTTTCATGGCCCTGTCTTGGGCCCCCATAAATCATTGGCTCTGTATTGGAGAGAAAAAAAAAGTCACATTCCAATACTATACAATTACTACTGTATACTGTAGGTACAGTATTATACTGTATTGCTGGCATTCAAAATATAAAGTACTGTACAAGAGTTTAGCTTCAACAGGTCATAAACAAATTGTCAAAGGAATAAAACACCACAGTACAAATACTGTAGACATTTATGCATTAGCAGTCATGACATTTCATGACAACTTCAGTGTGGTAAAAAAAGAGGGTTACAGTACTGTAGGTGGTGTTGTAGGGAGTACTATCAATAAAAGTGGACTGTACTCAGAGCCAGCCATAACCAATATGATTCCATAGACAAGTTTTTGGATGGTGCCCCCTTGCACAGATGCTATTTCCGCCTCTGAGCCTGTACCCCTTTCCCAGCACCATCACCCCTCAACCATAGCAGTCCTCATTTTGGTGCTCCTACAACCTACTGTATATTTAAAATAGGAACAGCGTGCACATTCGGTGTGCATCCCAAAACGGTGCATGTTCTTGCTGGGAAGGGGCATGGCCACACAGTAATTCCCCAAGTTGAAATTACGCCACACAGTACTGCAACTTTATTCACATTATATCATGCAATAGTGTCTCTTATTCTCGTTACATCATATGATAGTACCACATTACTCCTCAAAGTATTCCCACTTATTCACATTGCATCACATCATATTGCTCTTTGTTCACATTAGACCACACAGTAGTGCCCTTGCTATATGTTACGCAACAAAGTACTGTAGTACCCCTTATACACATAATGCTGCACATTAGTAATGCATTTTGTATGCAGATAGAGACGCAGTCAGACACAGAATATACTGTAGGCATGCTGCATATCATGTTAATCAGCAGAAGCTGCTTGTGCCCCTAGACATTTGCCAAGTATACCTATGCCTAGGGCAGGCTCAGACTGTACTCTAAGTAACAGATGGAAAAGCACAACAGATAGGAGGGCCCTGCTCAAAAGATCTTATAGTACTGTACAGTATAGTACAGTACAGTACATTGGGGCTAATTCAGACCTGATTGTACTGCTACATTCACATATTCACCCTTGCAAGCGTGCAAATGCATGTGTATGCAGAGCTGTGAAAATCCAGTATGTGCAGTCTGTGCGCAGCCCAGTGCTTTCCCCTACTGTGCGATGAGATCAGGCTGAGTGGGGACCGAGCTGACATCAAACACCCTCCCTAATAACTCGTGTCCAAATGCGTTTTTCCAGACACTCCCAGAAAATGGTCAGTTTTCACCCACAAACGGCCTCTTCCTGTCAAGCACCTTGCGAACACCCGTGCGATCGTAATTTTTAAGCCAGCCTGTCGCCAATGCCTATTGTTCTTTGGCGGCGTGTGTGAGCATTGCAGTACGCCCAGCAGCCATCAGGTCTGAATCACCCCCACTGTGCATTTGGATTACATACACAATCCCACCGGATGGGATACTGGCTGTTTACAGTATATACTGTACCAACAGCTGCATCCCTCCCGCCAGAACGCCGGCAGAGGGATGAGTGCTCCATGTCTCCTTGCAGCCTTGTTGCTGTCGCCACGCAGCATAACTCCACACAGGATCTATTCTCACTCTATGGGTGTCGTGGACACCCACAAGTGGGAACATATGTAGCGTAGGGATTACGCCTATCGGCATTGTCACTATTAACCCGACAGCCGGCATTTAACTGCAATGAGCAGACAGACAGAAATGGATAGACTGTCAGTATGGAAGAGAGGGATAGGATGAAAGATGGCTGGGTGTGATGAAGAAGTGGGCATTGAGAGCCTGTCTTACAAACAAGTTTAATATACTGTACAGTACTGTACAGTACTTTAGACCTGGAGAATTCCAGAGATACAGTACTGTACAGTACTGTAGAGAGCAGCTTCTGCAAAATATTGGAGGTGGCAGTTTAAGGAAGAAATCAGTAGTCAGGAAACACAGCATGCATTTGTGGAGTGAAGAGGGTGAAAAAGGAGAGAATGTACAGTATGTACTGTAAGATTATGTCAGAGAGTGTGAAGATGATCAGCTCAGTGTTATACATGTTAGAGTACAGTACAGTGCATTATTTATTTATCTCCTATTACCTGGTGTCTCCTCCACTGGTTGGCGATGGACTGTAAAAAGATAAAATACAGTTAGTCATATCAGTGTGACTTAAAATAATGTTGGAGAAAAAAACACTGCAATTACAGTACCAACTATTGCTACTGTACAGTATATTTACCATAAATGTATTCAGGCTCGTCGTCTGTGGGTAAAAGAGAAGAATATTATAAGATACAGTATACAGTAAAAAGTATAGTGATAGTACACTAGTGTCCAGGCCCGGTGACAGGTGGGTAAAAAAAGGAATGCTTGTGACAGGCATGGTGATTCCAAGGGGTCCCACCAAGACCATCAGAAAATTTGTGAGTGGCCCATATGTCGGTGATTATGACTAGACTAAGGTAGCAACTTTTTTTTTTTATTATGTATACTGTACAGTACTGTACTGTATGTGCTACCTATTTACACTCCATGCAATGATGGCATATTGTACAGTACATTTAAAATATTTAGCAGTTACTGTAGTGGTAAATTTTGGGATAACAGTATCAGCCTAATGGGAAATTCATCACTGCCAGTAGCTAGAGAGAGATGAATGGAGAGACAGTGACAAGGAGAGAGAGAGAGAGAGAGAGAGAGAGAGAGAGAGAGAGAGATGTAAATCTAGTAAGGTGATTTGGGGAATTTTCATCCAATTTCTACGCATTTGCCAGAAAAGTGCTACTCTGATGGCATCTGATCAATGTCAGTAATAATTCTTACCACTAAATTGCGCCTCATCATCCTCCTCCTCCTCGGCGGCCTGTTCCAATGTAGGGCCTGTGAAAAAAAACATTAATGAGAAAAAAAGGTTCAATCCAGGAAATACACTACTGTACTATTTTCAACACAATGTTGCAAATACAGAAACATAGGCCAATATTTACTAAAAAATCGAGTTTGTCCGATTTGTGTTTTTTTTCTGAGCCCCAACACGGGAATTCACTAAGTACCAATCTCGGCAGTGTTTGGCCTATTCGTAATTGTTTGATTTGCAAAGTTCAGAAATACGAATGAATAGACCATCGGTGTTATTTTATACAATACGGGTATTCACTATTCATTCGTATTTGGGTGTTAGTCTCTGAGTGCTCAATTGCGGTCGTATTTTTTTGCGATTCGTTAAAAAAAGCGGCAAAAAAATAAACCTGCTTTTTTCAGCCGTGTTTACATGTGTTGCAACTCAAAAATCAATCACACCTGAATACGGATGCCTATAAAAGGATGTTAGGCCCAATTCAATCCACCTACACTCAGAAATGGCAGCAGGACTGTGGACCAGTGATATTTTGTGTGCTGTGGGATTCCTCAGACTCAGACATCAGCCTGTAAGTAACCAGGGTCAACAAACTGAACATGGTCAGCAGGTTGTACAGGTTCCGCGGAGGCTGCGCAGGCCTCGTTTTTTTAGGGGGCGTTTAAACTTGAACGCATTGTCCGATGATATGGTCATACAGATGTTCCGTCTAAATCGTAACAACATTTTCCGTCTGTATGACCTTGTCAAACTGGGCCTAGACCCTGAGACAGCACGCTCTCGCTCTGTCTCAGGCCTGCACAAACTCCTGGCTGTGTTGCACTTTATGGCTACTGGCAGCTTTCAGGCTGTGTCTGGGGATGTCATAGGAATCTCACAGCCCTCATTTTCGAGAATATTAACACAGGTGATGTATACCTAACTACCTCTTCTTTTTTTGTTTGTTTTAATTTCTCGGTGGCCAGTTCTGTCCTAAAATCTCATGTTTATTGTTCTTTCAAATATACATACAGGTGTTGGCTGTTTTGCAGCCCCACATCGATGCCTCAATCTGCTTCCCTACCCAGGAGTCTCAGTGGCATGCCGTCAGGGTAGATTTCTATGAGCTGGCTGGCATGCCCAATGTGCTTGGAGCCATAGATTGCACACACATTTAGTTGAGACCACCTAGGGGCAGGCAGCACATATATACAAATCGCCATCTAGAGCACTCCACAAATGTGCAGGTGGTTTGTGATGCAAATCTCAAAATAATGAGTGTTGTTGCTGGTTACCCTGGGGGCTGCCATGACTCCTTCATCCTCAGTCAGTCATCCCTCTTTGATAAGTTTGAGGATGGACAAATGCCAGATGGATGGCTGCTGGGTATGTAATTTGATATGTGTAGGCCTGTGTATACTTTGTCCAAATACAGGGGCAGATGTATTAACCTGTAGAAGGCATAAGGAAGTGAGAAACCAGTGATCTGTGCAAGGTGATAAAGGCACCAGTCAATTAGCTCCAATATGTAAATGAACATTTAGGAACAGATTGTCCGCTGCCTTTATTACCTTGCACATATCACTGGTTTATCACTTCCTTATGCATTCTACAGGTTAATACACCTGCCCCACAGTGTGTTACTTATGTGTTTCTATATCTTCACATGAATCACGTTACTATATCTGTCTTTTAGGTGATGGAGGATATGGCTGTTTCTCTTGGCTTCTAACTCCATTGTCCCGACCTGATACCCCTGCTGAACACAATTAAAATCATGCACATAAGTCCATGCGGAATGTGATAGAAAGATGTTTTGGTGTGCTGAAATCTAGGTTTCGGTGTCTGGATAAGTCTGGTGGCCTTTTGTTGTATAGTCCCCCGAAGGTGACTCAAATTGTGTTCTGCTGCTGCATTCTTCATAACATGTGTTTGCAACAACATCTGCCAAATGTTGAGGAGGAGGAGGAGGAGGATGAAGAAAGCAGCCAACAAGCAGAGGAATTAGAGACATCTGGTGATACTTGGAGTACAGATGTAGGGAGGCAGGTTAGGCAAGAGCTCATCACTCGCTATTTCTAAGGTAAGTTTGGTTTGCTTATTTCATTTGTTGTGTAATCATAAATAGATGTTGGGACATTTTTATTTTAAAAACCATTACTCAGAATGTGTCTGTCTCCTTGAGACATACAAACATACCCTCACTTTATGTAAAACAAATGTCGCATGTGTATTGTGTTTATTTGGAAACTCAAAACAACAGATTATGAGTGGCATGCATTAAGTCTGGATAAGTGTTCGTAAACTTGCACTTCTAATTTATTACAAGCACACATAATCCACATAGTAATTTATTTAGTATTTGACTTTATGATTGTGTGTAACGTCCTAATGCACAGGTTCTCAAACTCGGCCCTCAGGACCCCACACAGTGCATGTTTTGCAGGTAACCCAGTAGAAGCACAGGTGTATGAATTACTCACAGACACATTTTAAAAGGTTCACAGGTGGAGCTAATTATGTCACTTGTGTTTCTGTGAGGAGACCTGCAAAACATGCACTGTGTGGGGTCCTGAGGTCCGAGTTTGAGAACCTGTGTTCTAAATAAACAGTCCTCAACATATAATATGTTAGCCGTGAGGAATACATGTGTCCCTATGTGTGATGCTCCATCATATTTAAGGGACACAAACTTACTCTCATCAAAAATAATTTATTTCGTAATGTTTGCTGCAGTAAACTTGTTGATTTGTAAGTAAATACACAGTTTGCCACATATATACATTATTATACACATTTTTTTTTGTTATAAAATTTCTTATTTTTTGGTTTCTGCATCATGTGTAATAACATTATTACTCATTTTTAATACACACAAACATGGACCAACAATAATGACATTCATTTTGGCAATGAATTATCTCAATTCAATGACAACATATTAAAAGCTTTTTACGCAACTCAATTGTGTTATTCTTGTAATTTTGTATAGAGAAGAAAGGTAAAATAGTTAACAATCACATTGTAATTTATATTGGCTGCAGGATATGAGAATGATTGGAATCTAGAAAGAGTAATGATTAGAAAAAAATCAAGTGGTCTAGTTCCTTCCTGCTAACATGTATGTGGCTGCCTGACAATGATTGTGTGTGCAGGATATGAGAATGATTGGAATCTAGAAAGAGTAATGATTAGAAAAAAATCAAGTGGTCTGGTTACTTCCTGCTAACATGTATGTGCAGCTCCAACAACATTTCCCTCCTCCAGAAAAAAAAAAGATGGTAAAGAATAAATGTGCGTACAAATTTCATGTTGTTGTTTGTACCGCTTATAATTAATGATGTTGTATAAATTGTCAAGGAGCTAAGTGTTATATATATTTTGCCAAACATACACTTACTAACTATTTTGATTTACTTATCAGAAATGTAAAAATTGTTGTTTTTGTTTTAATTTTTTTTGGGTGCCTGCTTGTCCTGCCCTTTGCCTTTAGCACTGTCATGTTGTCGTGCTCTGGTGGAGCATCTTGGTGGTGATGAGACTGGCGTGATATTTGGAGTAGTCGTACCAGAACTGCTGCTAGTTTGCTGTTGGTGCATGGATCTGAGTGTTTCATTCAGGTTAGTGAGGGTGGCATTGAGTTCACGTGTAGCAGCATTTTGATTGTCTACAATTCGGAATAAACTTTCATTTATCTTTTGATTGTTTTGAAAAATGTTCATATAACTTTGCTGTTGTCTGTGCTGTTCTTCCATTATGCGCTGTAAGTTGGCCATGGCCTGTGTAATGTCTGTACGCATGAGTTCCATGGTATTGCCAATTCTCATGGTTTGTTCATTTTGTCTACTCATATTTCTGGTTATTCTTCTGAGGTGAAATGGTAGGCTTGCAAACATTTGTGTCTGCCTACGCAGGCAATCTTCATTAGTGGCCTGCTGTCAAGCCCAAATGGTCCAAAACACCTGATCAGGGCCTTGTGTTACTGCTGTTGTTGGGCTGTGTTGTGGTGGTGGTGGTGTGCTTTGCTGTGGTGGTGTACTCACAGGTGCTGGGGGGCTGATTCCTTGGCTTAATGTCTGCATTTCTAACATGATTGTCTCATCCATGTCACTGTGTTGCTGTTGTTGCGGAGGGATGCTGTTACCAGGACTAGAAGCTGAAATATAGAAAAAAACTCCATTAGCTATCCATATGTTTGATAAATGAAAACAAATCACTACACATGGAACACATGTCATTCACTGTTGCTTTCAGATATTCTGCCTAGCAACATCATCACTCATAACTTAAATACATACATATGCCTGTTTGTGGCAAATGTGTCTGGTTACTTAATTGTGAAAGCAAACGCTTTAGTTTTATTGTAGATCAGACATACTCCACCATAAAAACACATTGTAATCCATAATGTGTTACCTTATAGCTTTTGTAAAACAAACATAGTAATGTTTTTATATGTATTTGGCAATGTGAGGTCAAACACACATGTGAAAATTTGTTAAACAACCTTACTATTTCAAAAAATTAAACATGAGTTTCTGTTGCAGCATCTTACACACAATGTGCTACTGTATGGCTCAAGTGGACATACATATCTTTACTGGATGTGGACAAGGCCATTTTGCTTGGATTCCATTTCATGTTTTACTTACTTAGGTAAGTATATAAGATTTTGATGTATTTTGACTTAATGCGGTGAAGAAAAAGTTTGATTACAATCAGAAATTGTTTACATTTATTTCAGTTGGATACTCACAATCAAGATGAGGGGAGTGTGGTTGACGTCTTGGAGGTGTGTCCAAAATTTAGAGTGGGGGGACCAAACATACTGTGGATAATCTTTGTGGCGGGGTAGCCTGCTGTGGTAGGCCCTGGACATCAGACCTTGCTTTCTTTGCTGCCACAGGTTTTTTGTGGTGGTGTCTTACAGAAGTCCCACTTCTGCTGCTCCAGAATTCTTTTGATGGACCTATTACTGAAAGTGAAATTTTGTTATGGCCAGTCCTTTACAAGCATACCCTATACTACAATGGACACTTTACCTGCTTCCGCAGCGTCATTATCATCAGATGTGATGGGAGTTACTGGAGGACGAGTAGTACTGCTTTTTTCAAACACTGTAAAATAAAAAATAAAACATGTATTCATGCTATTGTTGATACATCCACCCATTATGCTTATAAAAATGTATTCTTTAAGAAATGCTTGCTTTATTTTTAATAAATACATAAGGACCGGAAACAAAAAAAACACTACATAAAACAATAAACATTGTCCAATAGCCATATGCACTATGGAAAGTGCAACACAGGAAAACATGTACAGGACACTGACATAGGCCACAAGTAAAAATACATACATTAACAACCAAAAACACACACATCTTCATTTTGTAATGAAAGTAAAAATATTACAGATGCAATATATAAATTGCTCTGTGATGTGGCACTCCAAACACACATTACCACTATATGAGCCAAACAAAAACAAAAACAAATTAAAAAATTACACTGCAGTGTTGTGTCAGGGTACAAATACAAACTCAAACTGAACAAACAAATAGTGGGTTTTTTTTAAAAAATATTACATTCTGTAATAATGACATCACACATGTAAGTGGTTTCCAAACCACTTTCCACTACTCCAGCCTCTAACATGACAACCACTGTTTTTGAAACATTGCACATGGATAATCTAAATATAAAACATAGTCCAAATGTAAAACAAAAAAAAAATCCAATAGGAAACCATTATTGCGGGACAATTCAATGACACACCAAGTCCAAACTACACATGCAAAATATATAGGAAAAAAACACATGACATACAATAAAGTAAGATGTTACATTGGCTTTTGGATAAAACATTACCCAAAACAATGTAATTGCTGACACACACTTGAAGATGGGTGTAATATGCAACGTGACATGACATACATTTAAAAAAAAATTATACGGTCGTAGAATGTTAATGGAAATACACATGCTCACCATTCTTCCTGGGCCTATCTGAATCCCGGACATGGGTTGCAGAGACTACTTCAGGAGGTATTACACTCCGTATGGGCTCCTCATAGTCCAGATATCTTGCAATATAGGGCTGCCCACCACCGGTTTTTCTAGCCGACTTTGCCTCCTTGGCCATTTTGGACTTGACACGTCACTTTATGTCATAGTACCGTTTGCGGCACGTGTCCTCCGTCCGCTTGACCACCCCCTCACTATTGACAGCAACAACTTTCGCCCACAACACCGTCTTCTTACGTGTTGGCACCATGGCGGACTCAGGACCAAATAGCTGCCGCTGATACTTCATCAGCTCCCGCACCAATGCCACATTTTCTGCATAACTAAACTTTACATTCCGCCCAGTGTTAGTAGTGGTGTGTGGCTGCGGAGCTCTCTGACTGTCACTATCACTGTCACTTGAGGCTGCTGCAGCAACCTCACCCACCTCCTCCACCTCACTAACCTCACTCACACTCACCTCCTCCACCTGACCGACCTCCTCCCCCTCACTCACACCCTCCACCTCACCCACCTCTGAGTCACACATAATTGTGTGTCTAAACACTTAACACAGAAAAAAAAATAGACAAACAACACACTCCTCCACTACCACTACACAACTCACACACACACACACACACCCACACACACACAAACACTGACAAGGGACTATAAAGAAAAATAACTTGGACAAAAAATGAGACAAAACCACAAAAAACAAGACTACAAGAATGACAAGATGACTTTCAAACACAATACTACACTCAGAAATCGCTACCAACACTCCTCACCAAACCACAAATTCACCTACCTCCACAGCACAACCTCCCTCCTCCTCACCACTAACTATACCCACGAGGTGCGGACGGTTTGGGGAGTATTTATATGGTTGCGCACAGACACTCCTACCATCTGAAACACAACCAATCACGAACGGGGATGAAAAACGAAACTAAAAGTGAAAATGCGGCCGCGGGGGAAAAAAAACAACAAAAACACGTACGCAAACGACAATGATGGCCGTAAATGTGGGGGGAAAAAAACGACTGGCATCGACATCGGAAAACACGAAAAGCATAAAGACGACTACTTCGTAACTTGGCGTATATAGGCCCTCATTCCGAGTTGTTCGCTCGCAAGCTGCTTTTAGCAGCTTTGCACAAGCTAAGCCGCCGCCTACTGGGAGTGAATCTTAGCTTATCAAAATTGCGAACGAAAGATTAGCAAAATTGCGAATAGACACTTCTTAGCAGTTTCTGAGTAGCTCCACACTTACTCGGCATCTGCGATCAGTTCAGTCAGTTTCGTTCCTGGTTTGACGTCAACAAACACACCCTGCGTTCGGCCAGACACTCCTCCATTTCTCCAGCCACTCCCGCGTTTTTCCCAGAAACTGTGGCGATTTTTCGCACACACCCATAAAAAGTCCAGTTTCCGCCCAGAAACACCCACTTCCTGTCAATCACATTACGATCACCAGAACGAAGAAAAAACCTCGTAATGCCGTGAGTAAAATACCTAACTGCATAGCAAATTTACTTGGCGCAGTCGCACTGCGGACATTGCGCATACGCATTAGCGACTAATCGCTCCATTGCGACAAAAAAATAACGAGCGAACAACTCGGAATGACCCCCATAGTTTCAAAAAGTTGCATGTAAGACTAGTTTAAACACTACACAAACCGACACAAACACGAATATTAGTAAATATTGGCTAGAGAATTTGACGACAAATACTGTAAGAACCACTTTGCCCATCTAATCTCCCTCTTTTTTTTTTACCATTTTTTACATCAAACCTTATTTGATCCTTATTTCTTTGTAAGGATATCCTTATGTCTCTTCCATGCATGCATAAATACTGTAGCTTTACTGCTTTAGGCTCTACCACCTCTGATGGGAGGCTATTCCACTTGTCCACTGCACTTTCTGTGAAGTAATTTTTCTTAAAATTCCCCCTGAACCCTCGCCCCCCCCCCCCTCCAGTCTCAGTGCACGTCCTCGTGTCCTATTGCTTGCAGTATCTTCATTAGGAGAATGTTTCCCTCCTGGACTTTATTAAAACTAGAGATGTGGACATTTTTCGGGTTTTGTGTTTTGGTTTTGGATTCGGGCGTGTTTTGGATTCTGGTGTTTTTTTAAAAAAAATCCCTCAAAAACAGCTTAAATTATAGCATTTGGGGGTAATTTTGATCCTATAGTATTATTAACCTCAATAACCATAATTTCCACTCATTTCCAGTCTATTCTGAACACCTCACACCTCACAATATTATTTTTAGTCCTAAAATTTGCACAGAGGTCGCTGGATGACTAAGCTAAGCGACCCAAGTTGCTGGCACAAACACCTGGCCCATCTAGGAGTGGCACTGCAGTGGCAGACAGGATGGCACTTATAAAAATTTGCCCCAAACATCACAAAAAAAAGAGGTACAAGATGGGATTGTCCTTGGGCCCTCCCACCCACCTTTATGAGGTATAAACAGGACATGCACACTTTAACAAACCCATCATTTCAGCGACAGGGTCTGCCACACGACTGTGGCTGAAATGACTGATTGGTTTGGGCCCCCACCAAAAAAAGAAGCAATCAATCTCTACTTGCTCAAACTGGCTCTACAGAGGCAAGATGTACCAGGCTGGACTTACTTGATGGGTGCAGTGTGGTGGGGGACAGAGGGTGCTGGTCCTCCTCCTCCTCCTCCTCCGCCATGGCCTGTGACAGTGTAGGGCCTGTGAAAACAAAAATTCCAAAAAAATATACTTTTGTATTCTGTGTTGAATACAGTATAACAAAAATTCAGTCAGGTTGGAGGAGAGTAGATTTCGCACACAAAGATGAGAATGTCGAGGCCAGAATCAGGGGGTAGTGGAGGAGGTTTAAGATACCGTACCTCACCCTGTTGGGATTGCTGCAATCATGATGCCGCTGTCGGTCACCTGACCGCTGGAATCCTGACTGCTGGTCACGCAAACCCAACCCATTGGTTTAACACAATGTACAGTATAGTACAATACTGCAGTTTACTTACCAAGTTGGGGAGAGGGCTTCTCCTCTTCCTGTTCCTCCTCTTCCTCCTCCTCACTGTCAATAATTACTGAGTGGAAAATAAAAAAATATAAACAAAATACAGTACAGTTACAGTACTACAAAATTGCACAGTAGTCTACAGTCGTACAGTGCTACAGGAGGCAGAGATATATTCATAATACAGTAGGAGCAGAATGACTGTCCAGTGGTAGGGGACATACAGTACTGTACTGTACCTGTATTTAAAACACCTGCTGTCTGGATCCTGACATTCAGAATGCAGAGTCTGGATTCAGAGTATGATTGGAGGGTTAGGCTAGAGTAGGGTGGGTTGGATGCACAATTTTGGGCACCATACTACAGAATGGATATCGTGGAACTAGAAAATGTTTAGAGGCGGGCGACCAAAGTGATCAAGTGGATTGAGAAGCTGGAATATGAGGAAAGGCTTGCTAGGCTAGGCATGTTTACATTGGAAAAGAGGAGATTAAGAGGGGACATGATTAACCTTTACAAATATATACAGTAAGGGGACAATACACAGGAACTGTTTTTTATAAGATCGACACAGAGGACACGTGCACAGTCACTCATGTTTGAGGAAAGGCGATTTCGCACACAGTCGAAAAGGGTTCTTCACAGTGAGGGAAATATTGTACATGTTTGGAATTCCCTGCATGAAAAGTAATAAAAGTGGACTCGCTCAATACTTTTAAGAATGGGCTTGAGAAAATCCTACTGTACTTACTATACTGTGGCTCTTCCTCCTCCTGCCCCGACTCCACGTAAGTGACATCTGTGTTGAATATAAAAAAAAAATTATAAGCCAAAAAATAAAAGTCACATTTGACATTGTTATTTCCAAATACTAAAGTATTATCCAATACTTTACAGTAGTACAGTGCTACAGGAAGTAGAGAGGCAGAGAGACATTCTTAGCCGGAGTGTGGAATGACCGTCCATTGGTAGGGGACGTGCTGTACCTGCATCTAAAATACCTGCTGTCCGGACCCCAGCATTCAGAATGAAGAGGCCGGAATCAGAGTATGAATGGAGGGTTAGGGGGAGGAGGATTTGGATACCGTACCTCAACTTGATGGGATTTCTGCAATCAGGATGCCGCTGTCGGTCACTCGACTGCTGGAATCCTGACCACTGGTCATGCGAATCCAACCCATTGGTACACAATTTGAAAACTCACCTCTTCAGACAAGTCTACTGTATCATATTCCAGACCCACCCACATAACCTTCAATGCTTCCTTATCCAATTACATACTCTCTGTACAGAAAACACAACCTCACCTACAGTATTTACCTATAGATTGTAACCTTGCGAGCAGGGCCTTCCTACCTCTACTGTAGGTCTGTCTGTTTTTACCCAGTTTTGTTCTATGACTGTTATTCTAATTGTAAAGCGCAACGGAATACTGTTAATAAAAAAAAAAAAGAAATGTACAATACAGTACGGTAGAGTACTGTACAGTAGATTACAATTCTTACCAGGCTGGCCTGAAGGCTCCCCCATCTCCTCCTCCTCCGCCTCCGTGTCAATAATGAGGCTATCTGTGTGTAAAAGATAACAAATATTGTAAAATTAAAAAAAAATTACATTAATACTGTAGGAAACTAGTGTGTCTAATGAAAAAAAATGATTACCACTTCCGGAGCTTGATACCTCCGGCTCCTGGGCAGGTGGGGTAGGCTCCTGGGCGGGTGGGGCACGTGCTGCTGTTGAAAAATAACACTGTAACATAAGCTACTGTACAGTACAATGAAATAAAGTTCAGTAAATAATGGATAAAAATAAATCAAAACATCATAAGATACAGTATGCCGGCGCTCAGTAACCCGATGATGGCATCCCGAATGCAAAAATACCAAATCGGAAAATCCCCACAGGGGGTTGTTAAGTATATTCCCCCCTCCTCCAACCAAAAACCTACCCTCAAGCAGCCTAAACCTCCCACTTGGTGCTTAACCCTAAGTCCCCCCTGGTGTTGCCTAAACCTAACCACCCATGGCCGCAGCGTAACCCTAAACCTACTCGCTCCCTCAGTATCGCTCAGTATCCAGATGATGGCACCACAAATGCAAAAATTCCAAATGCGAAAATCCCAACAATGGTTCGTTAAGTACTGTATAGTACTGTACCCAGTTGTGAAAGAACAGTAGGGTGGTATGGAGTACCATTAAGATATTTGTTGGTGGTACACAGTACCATCAGCCCTCCACTGGTGCATAATTTATAAGGGGCATTTTTGAGTGTGGTATATAAAATGGTGTCAGTGGCATAACTGTGTGTGGCATTATATGTACTGTAATAGGCATTATGGTGTGTGGTATAAAACTGTATGTAAAGCATTATGGCAGAGGTTCCCAAACTGTGTGCCGTGGCTCCCTGGGGTGCTTCGGGACACTTGCAGGGGTGCCCTGGGTTGGTGGTCCAGGACCAATTCAAATTATTCATGGTCAATATAATAGGCAAAACCAGTGCTGCTGGCTGACAGTCATAAAATATGTGGCCAAACAGAAGCAAATCTTGTCCCTCACCACACAACTGACCCCAAGGAGGACATATAAACGTGATCTACTTAATGTAATATTTCTTTCTAAATTTCTCAATAAGAAATTTTTGGCCTAGAGGTGCCATGAAAAAAATTCTGATATTCTAGGGCGCCGTGATTCAAAAAAGTTTGGAAACCACTGCATTATGGTGTTTGGCATACTGTGTAAGGGGCATTACAGTGTCTGGCATAATGTGGCCATGCCCCTATTGTCATGTAGCAACTCCCCTAGTTTTGTGCTACCACGCCCCCTCATGACACCCATTTCAACTATCAGTACCACTAAGAAAAAATTTCTACTGTACTTGCACCACTGAGACTGTAAAAACCCTCTTCCCTCTAACCCTAAAGATTCCCTCCTGCAGCCTAAACCTACCCCTTGGTGCTTAACCCTAAGTCCCCCCTGGTGGTGCCTAAACTTAACTTTCCCTTCCCTGGCTGTATACGCATTGCATCTTGCATCCTTACGATCAGGATCCTGTCTGTTGGGATCATGAAGCCGGTCTCCCACACAATTCGTGACATCGGCACTGCCATTTTCAGGGGTGTGTGGATTCCAGCACCAGGATCCCGACCGCCGTGATCCCAAGTCATGAAAGTCGCAACAGAATTTTTGTTACACAATCCCATTGGGAAGTGAGGCAAAAATTGGAGATTATTGTGCTTACCGGATGAGATGGGGCCTGGTGGCGCTCCCTCCTCCTGGCCTTGTGGTGGGTGTGGGCAGGCAGCTGGCAGTGGTACTGTAGGGGAAAAAAATAACAGTGCTGTATGTGAAGCTGTCAAGTTGTAACATGTAATGTACAGTATCCAGGACACATGTACAGTAGTGTAACGATGACAGTCGCACCAGAATTCTCGTTACACAATACCATTGGGAAGCAAAGCAGTAATCAGAGAGTAGTGTGCTTACCGGCTGCACTGGTGCCTGGCGGCACCTCCTCCAGGCCATGCGTCGGGTGCGGGAGGGCAGGGGGTGGTGGTGGTGGTACTGTGGGAAAATTTGTCATACGAGTGTATTAAAACACGGTGGACGCCACTAATACAATTAGAATTCCCTATCACCCCTAGGGGGGAGACAGCAGCACAGAGTATAACAGCGGACAGCATAACTCCTGACTGCCTGGACCTATTTACAACACACTCGGTACACATATGACTTACAGGCTGGGAACAAATACTGTGGGGATAAGACACCCCTAGCACCCCTAGGGATGGGCCAGCAGCACAGACTATATCAGGACATGCATGATACTTACCAGCTTGGCGGCGCCTGTCCCGCCTCCTGTGCCGTCGTGCTACCAGCCCTGTAAAAATATATATACAGTATAATGGCAGCATACTGTACAGCCAATGAAATTCAACATTGACAGCATCTTTATGCCATCACAATCAATGGAATTGTTCATTCTAGTACCCTGCACCTAATCACTCAGGAGGGCAAAGTGTACTGTACTGTCTTCAAAACTTAAGGGGCACATTTCTAAATGTGACATACAGTACACTTACAGTATCGCTACAGTACAGTAGGTCCAGGGTATTAGACAGAACACTACCTTTTTAGACATTGTAACACACATTAGCATTGCCCTTATAAACATTATGACACACATCAGCATGCAGCCCTCCCACCCTTAACCATCTCAGTACTGTTCATTACAGTATAAATTGATTTCATGACAGATGATGCAGCACTCACCTGAATTCATCTTATTCACGTCATGTCACAGTAGTGCAGTTTATTCACGTCACAGTACTGTCCTTGATTCACGTTGTGTCACACAGTAGAGCACCTTATTCACGTTACTGTACTGTACGTCACAGTAGTGCAGTAGTATATCCACATTACGTCACAAAGTAGAGATCTGCCACAGTCATGAACCTTATAACACATTATGCAAGAGTAATGCACGTCAGAACACATTAGGCCACTGTAACATCCCTTAGAATAATTTCTGCCACAGTAACGTCCTTTAGAACTCTGTACTATCTGAAACACAAATCTCCCTTATAACAAAAAATATTGACTGGAACTTTGGGAATAAAACCCGTGACTCTCAGCAGGGGAGACAGGAGACTGCAATTACAGCTGCACGTTACACTGAATGATAATGTACGATACACTGCACAATACGCTGCAGTAACACTGCACGACACACTGCAATTACAGCACATGATGCACTGCACAACATTGCATATGCACTGCACTATGTGATACAGTACACTGCACAATAAGACAAACTGCGCATTACACTGCACAATACGCTGCAGGTAAACTGCACGACACACTGCAATTACACCACATGCTGCACTGCACGACACTGCGTACTGTATGCACTGCACTGCGTAATACAACAAACTGCACATTACACTGCACATTTCCCTGCAAAATACTGTATGATACAATGTACACTGCACAAAACATTGCAATTACCACATGTGTATACAGTACACTGCACGATGTGATTCACTATGCATTACACTCACTGCACAATACCACATACTGAATGTACACTGCATGACACGCTGCAATTACACAGCACGATACACTGTGATACACTGCATATACTGTACACTGCATGATACACTGCACAGTCGTAGACCACGTGGATTGTAAAGAACTTTATATACAAGTTAAAAAAAATTATAATAGTTTTTGTAAAACTCATGTCGATCTTTTTCCATGTCAACTTAACGGACATGTCAACCTACAGTATAACTGTTGTCAACCAATTTCAAAAGCCACACCATCTAGGTCGACACCAATTGGTTGACACCAGATATAGGTCGACATGGTGTGTCGACCTAGATGGTGCCACTTTTGACATGGATAGTAAATGTAAAAAAAATTGGAAAAGCATAAACATTTTTTTACCTCTTGACCCTGGTTAATGTTTGGGCCTTGTTTAACCATTTGTTTACCACAGATACAGTGCTGTATAGACCGGATACCTGCTGCTACAGCAGCCACCTGCTATAAGGTACTGTACCTGTAACTACAGTAACTTAAAGTACAGTAATCTACAGTAATGTACTGTACTTACAATCCCTTATGACCTGCAAGCGCCTTGGAGTCCTCTGGACGAGGTCACTCCACCTCCTCTGCAGTGACCTCATGTATCTCCTCCAGTTGTATGTCCGGAGGATCTCCCTGCTGGCCCTCCTATATGCTTGGACCTTCTCCTCTCCGAGCGCATAAGGATGGTCCCTAACAGCAGCCATGATACCGTCTTTGTGCACAATGAGCGTCTCAGACGTCATGCGTCTCAGATGTTGTGCATCTCAGACGTTGCGTGTCTCAGACGTTGTGCGTTCCAGGCATTCAACAATGTTTCTATGTGACAGTTTCCCGTAGTTTTGAATATGCCCTTTCTTTGACCATGGTATTTTCCACTGTCTCGCCCTACGGCCTTCCCTTCTGGGAGCCTACACAGGTCCTGTGCAATACACAAACACAGAAGATCTACAGTACTGCTTTGCTCAGTTAGTTGAATCAGAATACACTCATTTCTACTCATTGCCGCTGTGTAGTTGCATTTAGCGTAAAGACTCGCTCCTGCAGATCTACTCTGATTTATGTGAAACTTGTGTGCATCCCTCCATTGGATGTATTAGAGAGAGAAAAAAAATAATATTAAAGTGAATGTCATGGGAACACATTAAAAAAAAAGGTTGGCACTTCCTTCCCATTGGTGTTGGTTTATGCCGTAGGGGACTCGGACGCTCATGTAATTGCATTTCAAAGGCACGGTATTTGCCATTGTCTCCCCCTACCCCCATCGCCCTTCCCCCCTGGGAGCCTGCACAGATCATGCAGTAGACAGGGAGGGAATTCAGGTCCTGTGCAATACACAAACGCCGAAGATAGTTACATTTAGCGTAAAGAATCGCTCCTGCA
Source organism: Pseudophryne corroboree (assembly GCF_028390025.1). Taxonomy (NCBI): domain Eukaryota; kingdom Metazoa; phylum Chordata; class Amphibia; order Anura; family Myobatrachidae; genus Pseudophryne; species Pseudophryne corroboree. The sequence continues at coordinate 311,672,619 of NC_086450.1, read as the reverse complement.
GATCTAATCTGATTTATATGAAACTTGTGTGTTCCCTTCCATTGACTGTCTTACAATGAAAATAAAATAATACAGTATATTATTACAATAAAAAAAAAAAAAAGAAAGGCACATCAGGACTTGAACCCTGGACCCCCAGCCTGGGAGGTGGGAGCCTTCATCGCTAGCCCACGACACCTCATGAGAGATTCACACTTTCATGTGTAAAAGTACAGTAAACAGCGGCCGGCCCCCTCCCCATTGGTGTTCGTTTATGCCTTAGGGGACTCGGACGCTCGCATTTCTAAAGCATGGTATTTTCCACCGCCTCCTGCTAGCCCATCGCACTTACCCCCTGGGAGCCTGCACAGGTCATGCAGTAGACAGGTGTTATGATACCAGTACGTCTGACCAGAGGTGATCTTATGACGGAGGTCAGAGTACTGGAATGGAATGCTGGTTACGGGAGCAGGAATGCCTAGTAACCCCTGGCGCCCTAACTCCGTTGTCTCGCCCGTGTTATCAGAAATCCCCTGCGAGACTATGGTTGCTTGAGCCCATGGCAGCCGCGTTTGAAGGGCGGATTATGTCTGCCCAACTCCGATGCCCCCTCAGGTCTTAATGGGAGACAAAGGGAAATCCGAGACAGGGTGATAACAAGGGGCCCTCTGACTAAGCAACCAGGCCAGGGGCTACAAGCTAACTAACTTAAACCAGAAGTATGTGCGGACAAACCGCCAGGGAAAAGGACAACCAAAAATCCACGAATCCGTTACTCCTATCCAGCACCGCTGGATACCAGAGTGGATTTGTGGGAGCGGAATCCTCCGCAAAAACTCCGAAACACAATATAACCAAATAATAAATAGTAAGCGGTCAAGCCGCAACACACGGCTACGCCGCGACTCACGAACACCACAGGATGTTAAAGGTGCTCGGTCAGGACTCCAGGAAAAGATGACAACTTCCGAGTATTGGACCACTGAGGACAGGAACGACCGGATAGACAGGACTGGAAAACTCTCTGCAACAGACACAGCAAACAGGAAGCTATTACCGGCGTCTGTGAGAAGTCCAGAGAGTGCTTTTAACTGGGAGCTCTCCAATCAGGAGCCAGACAGGGTAATTAACAATCATGCCGTGCAGCTGCATGCTGCACGGCCAGGATACCAATGAGGTGATTAATCTAGACCCAGCAACGGGGAACGCGGTCCGACAGTGGCGTCCCCGTTGCTAGGGTCTGAGCGGCTCCGTGCGCCCGGCGTCTAACGTTGCTAGGGAGCCGGCGGCTGTCCGCATGCGGCGTCCCTAGTTGCTAGGCGCCGGGCCGCACTGACGGGCGGACCCTCGGCGCCTAACAGTACCCCCCCCTTGAGGAGGGGTCAAGAAACCCCTAAGGCCAGGTTTCTGAGGAAATTCTCGAAAAAATGCCCTTTTGAGCCTCGGGGCATGGAGATCCTCATCCAGGACCCAAGACCTTTCTTCTGGACCATAACCTCTCCAATGTACCAAAAAATAAAGCCGACCCCGGGACAACTTGGAATCGAGAACCTTCTCCACCAAGAACTCCTGCTGACCCTGTACATCTATTGGTGATTTCCCCTGAGAGATCTTCCGAGGAAATCTACTGGAAGAAACGTATGGTTTCAACAAGGAGCAATGGAAAGTATTTCCGATCCGGAGAGTTCTTGGTAAACGTAACCGGAAAGCAACTGGATTGATTTTTTTTATAATATGAAATGGTCCAATAAATTTAGGGCCCAATCTGGCTGAGGTTTGTCGAAGTCTAATGTTGCGAGTCGACAACCACACCCTATCTCCAACTTTAAAAGTGCACGGCCGCCGGAGCCTGTCAGAAAATTTTTTCTCCCGAAATGCCGCTTTTCTGAGAGCAAGGTGCACTTTTCTCCAAATGAGTCTGAGATGAGCGGTCAAGGTCAGTGAGGAGACAGAGGAATGTTGAAAAAAGGAATTAGCTCTGGGGTGAAAACCAAAAACTGTAAAAAATGGAGACACATTGGTGGAGGAATGACAGGCATTGTTGTAAGCAAACTCCGCCAACGGAAGAAACTCGGACCAGTCATTTTGGAGTTTGGCCGAGTACAAACGCAAATATTGTTTTAATGATTGATTAACTCGCTCAGTCTGCCCGTTGGATTGGGGATGGTAGCCAGACGTTAAAGACAATTTCATCTTTAAAGAGGCACAAAAAGACTTCCAAAATTGTGCAATGAATTGTGGACCCCGATCAGAAACAATATCAGTGGGTAACCCATGGAGTCTGAAAACATGGCGGAGGAACAAAACTGCCAATCCCTGGGCAGATGGCAATCGGGGAAGAGCAATGAAATGGGCCATCTTGCTAAAACGGTCAACTACCACCCATATGACTCGGCATCCGGCTGACAGAGGGAGGTCCACCACAAAATCCATGGAAATATGAGACCATGGCCTGAGAGGAACATTCAAGGGCATAAGTTGACCGATAGGCAAGGAACGGGGAACTTTATGCTGTGCACAGACCTGACACGAAAAAACAAACTCCTTAATGTCTTTGGAAAGACCAGGCCACCATACTGAGCGGGAGACTAATTCCAAAGTCTTAGCGATCCCCGGATGCCCGGCAACTTTGCTATCATGAAACTCCGTCAAAACAGTTGCTCTCAAAAACTCAGGGACATAAAGACGACCAGCAGGAGTATTTCCAGGAGCTTGATGTTGAAGCTGCTTTAACTGGGTAAATAAATCTTGTGTGAGGCCTGCCCGAATGACTGAAGACGGAAGTATGGGAGTAACAGGACTGTTATCATGAACTGGAAGAAAACTGCGTGACAGGGCATCCGCCTTGGCATTCTTGGAACCTGGCCTGAAGGTGATAATAAACTTGAAACGAGTAAAAAATAAAGCCCAACGAGCTTGCCGGGCATTCAGCCGTTTAGCTGATTCAATGTACTGAAGATTTTTGTGATCAGTCAAAACTGAAATGGTATGTGTTGCTCCCTCAAGCCAATGCCTCCACTCCTCGAAAGCCCATTTAATAGCCAGTAATTCCCGGTTACCAACATCGTAGTTGGATTCAGCAGATGAGAATTTCCTGGACATAAAGGCACAAGGATGTAATTCTAGAGAATCCGGATCCTTCTGAGATAGGATAGCCCCTACTCCAACCTCCGAGGCATCAACCTCAACAATGAAAGGCAATTCTGGGTTGGGATGTCTGAGGACCGGGGCTGAGACAAAGGCTTGTTTCAAGGCCTGAAAAGATAACTCAGCTTCACGTGACCAGTTGGTTGGATCCGCTCCCTTCTTAGTCAGTGCCACAATGGGAGCAACTAGGTCGGAGAAAGAGTGAATAAATCTTCTATAATAATTCGCAAACCCTAAAAAGCGCTGAATTGCTTTTAAGTTGGTGGGTTGCGCCCAACTAAGGATGGCTTGGAGCTTCTTCGGTTCCATACAGAATCCCCGAGGGGAAATAATGTACCCTAAAAAGGATACCTCCGTGACATGAAATTCACACTTCTCCAGCTTGGCATATAGGTGATTTTCACGTAATTTTTTTAGAACCTGACGCACCTGGGTAACGTGTTGTTCAATAGAGTCAGAATATATCAAGATATCGTCTAAATAGACTACTACGAATCTTCCAAGAAAATCACGGAGCACATCGTTAATGAGATCCTGGAAAACTGCCGGAGCGTTAGACAGGCCGAATGGCATAACCAGATACTCATAGTGACCCGACTGAGTACTGAATGCCGTTTTCCACTCATCCCCTGACTTGATTCGAATGAGGTTATATGCTCCTCTCAGGTCAATCTTAGAAAAAATCACAGCCGAACGTAGCTGATCAAAGAGGACAGAAATCAGCGGCAAAGGGTAAGTATTTTTTACTGAGATTTTATTCAAGGCTCTAAAGTCAATGCAAGATCTGAGTGATCCATCCTTCTTCTCCACAAAGAAGAAGCCTGCACTTAAAGGGGATTTAGACGGCCTGATAAATCCTTTCCCTAGGCTTTCTTTAACATATTCATTCATGGCCACAGTTTCTGGTCCGGACAATGCATATAACCTTCCCTTAGGCAAAGTGGCACCAGGAATTAGCTCAATAGCACAATCATAAGGCCGATGGGGAGGCAGAATGTCCGCATTGCCCTTGGAAAATACATCAACAAAATCCTGGTATTCCACAGGAATGGGTGCGGGAATGACAGCAGCTATTCTGATGGGAAGCGTAATACATTCCTTATTACAGATGGTACCCCACTGTGAGATCTCCCCCGACTGCCAATCAATGATGGGATTATGAAAGGCCAGCCAAGGGTGACCCAGAACCACTGGAACTGCTGGGCAATGGGTAAGGAAAAATTCAATTTTTTCGGAATGAAGAGCTCCTACCGAAAATAGTACAGGAGGTGTACAGAGAGAAATAACCCCATTGGACAAGGGACTCCCATCTAAACCATGCATGGTGATACACCTACCCAAGGCTAACTGAGGAATACCTAAGGCCTTGGCCCACGTTAAGTCCATAAAGTTCCCTGCAGCTCCACTGTCAACAAAAGCCGACACCGAGGAACAGAGGCTGCCAAAGGAAACTTTAGCTGGGACTAACAGTGAATTATTTGAGGAGATAAGCTGCAGACCAAAGTGAACCCCCTCACAATTCACTTGGTCGAGGCGTTTCCCAACTTGTTCGGACAATTACGGGCAAAATGTCCCTTACTCCCACAGTACAAACAAAGACCAGAATTTTGCCTTCTGGTTCTTTCTTCAGGAGACAGCTTGGAGAGACCTATCTGCATGGGCTCCTCTATGTCCACAGGAATGGAAAAAACACCAGGAGTAGACCCGACAGATGCTCCTTTTTCAGCCCTCCGCTCTCTGAGACGACGATCAATCTTAATAGAAAGCTCCATGAGTTTATCAAGAGTCTCAGGAGCGGGATACTGAAGGAGACTGTCTTTTATAGACTCAGATAAGCCGAGGCGAAACTGACTGCGCAGGGCTGGGTCATTCCATCCACAGTCGTTCGACCAACGGCGAAACTCCGTACAATAAATCTCTGCGGGATTCTTACCCTGTCTGAGAGCACGCAAATGACTCTCGGCGGATGCCTCTCTATCAGGGTCATCATACAATAGCCCTAAAGACCCCAGAAAGGCGTCTACAGACAACAATGCCGGATCGTCTGTTCTTAAACCAAAAGCCCAGGTCTGGGGATCCCCCTGAAGTAAAGAAATAATAATTCCGACCCGCTGAGATTCCGTACCTGAGGAGACTGGTCTTAAACGAAAATAAAGTTTACAAGACTCTTTAAAATTAAAAAACTGCTTTCTATCCCCAGAAAAACGGTCAGGCAAATGCATTTTTGGTTCAGGAACGACCCTCGGGGAAGTCCGTAACAGATCTTCCTGTGACCTCACCCGAAGGGATAGATCCTGAACCATCTGAGTAAGTTCTTGAATCTGACTAACTAGAAGCTGGCCAGGATTTGGCCCTACACCAGTGGGATTCATGAGGCCGACAAATCTTCCAAACTGAAATAAGGGAAAAAATCAAACCCTGTTTAATTTTAAATTTTAGTCTGGCCGGTAATAATGTTATGATACCAGTACGTCTGACCAGAGGTGATCTTATGACGGAGGTCAGAGTACTGGAATGGAATGCTGGTTACGGGAGCAGGAAAGCCTAGTAACCCCTGGCGCCCTAACTCCGTTGTCTCGCCCGTGTTATCAGAAATCCCCTGCGAGACTATGGTTGCTTGAGCCCATGGCAGCCGCGTTTGAAGGGCGGATTATGTCTGCCCAACTCCGATGCCCCCTCAGGTCTTAATGGGAGACAAAGGGAAATCCGAGACAGGGTGATAACAAGGGGCCCTCTGACTAAGCAACCAGGCCAGGGGCTACAAGCTAACTAACTTAAACCAGAAGTATGTGCGGACAAACCGCCAGGGAAAAGGACAACCAAAAATCCACGAATCCGTTACTCCTATCCAGCACCGCTGGATACCAGAGAGGATTTGTGGGAGCGGAATCCTCTGCAAAAACTCCGAAACACAATATAACCAAATAATAAATAGTAAGCGGTCAAGCCGCAACACACGGCTACGCCGCGACTCACGAACACCACAGGATGTTAAAGGTGCTCGGTCAGGACTCCAGGAAAAGATGACAACTTCCGAGTATTGGACCACTGAGGACAGGAACGACCGGATAGACAGGACTGGAAAACTCTCTGCAACAGACACAGCAAACAGGAAGCTATTACCGGCGTCTGTGAGAAGTCCAGAGAGTGCTTTTAACTGGGAGCTCTCCAATCAGGAGCCAGACAGGGTAATTAACAATCATGCCGTGCAGCTGCATGCTGCACGGCCAGGATACCAATAAGGTGATTAATCTAGACCCAGCAACGGGGAACGCGGTCCGACAGTGGCGTCCCCGTTGCTAGGGTCTGAGCGGCTCCGTGCGCCCGGCGTCTAACGTTGCTAGGGAGCCGGCGGCTGTCCGCATGCGGCGTCCCTAGTTGCTAGGCGCCGGGCCGCACTGACGGGCGGACCCTCGGCGCCTAACAACAGGGAGGGAATTCAGGTCATGTGAAATACACAAATGCGGAAGATCTACAGTACTGTTTTGCTCAGTCAGAAAACACTAATTTCTACTCATTGCCGCTGTGTAGTTGCATTTAGCATAAAGAATTGCTCCTGCAGATCTACTCTGATTTATGTGAAACTTGTGTGCATCCTTCCATTGGATGTATTAGAGAAAAAAAAAATAATATTAAAGTGAATGTCACGGGAACACATTAAAAAAAAGGTTGGCACTTCCTTCCCATTGGTGTTGGTTTATGCCGTAGGGGACTCGGACGCTCATGTAATTGCATTTCAAAGGCACGGTATTTGCCTTTGTCTCCCCCTATCCCCATCGCCCTTCCCCCCTGGGAGCCTGCACAGATCATGCAGTAGACAGGGAGGGAATTCAGGTCCTGTGCAATACACAAACGCCGAAGATAGTTACATTTAGCGTAAAGAATCGCTCCTGCAGATCTACTCTGATTTATATGAAACTTGTGTGTACCCTTCCATTGACTGTCTTACAATGAAAATAAAATAATACGATATAATATTACAATGGAAAAAAAAAAAAAAAAAGAAAGGCACATCAGGACTCGAACCCTGGACCCCCAGCGTGGGAGGTGGGAGCCTTCATCGCTAGCCCACAACACCTCATGTGAGATTCACACTTTCATGTGTAAAAGTACAGTAAACAGCGGCCGGCCCCCTCCCCATTGGTGTTCGTTTATGCCTTAGGAGACTCGGACGCTCGCATTTCTAAAGCACGGTATTTTCCACCGCCTCCCGCTAGCCCATCGCCCTTCCCCCCTGGGAGCCTGCACAGGTCATGTAGTAGACAGGGAGGGAATTCAGGTCATGTGAAATACACAAACGCCGAAGATCTACAGTACTGTTTTGCTCAGTCAGAATACACTCATTTCTACTCATTGCCGCTGTGTAGTTGCATTTAGCATAAAGAATTGCTCATGCAGATCTACTCTGATTTATGTGAAACTTGTGTGTATCCTTCCATTGGATGTATTAGAGAGAAAAAAAATAATATTAAAGTGAATATCACGGGAACACATTAAAAAAAAGGTTGGCACTTCCTTCCCATTGGTGTTGGTTTATGCCGTAGGGGACTCGGACGCTCATGTAATTGCATTTCAAAGGCACGGTATTTGCCATCGTCTCCCCCTACCCCCATCGCCCTTCCCCCCTGGGAGCCTGCACAGATCATGCAGTAGACAGGGAGGGAATTCAGGTCCTGTGCAATACACAAACGCCGAAGATAGTTACATTTAGCATAAAGAATCGCTCCTGCAGATCTACTCTGATTTATATGAAATTTGTGTGTACCCTTCCATAGACTGTCTTACAATGAAAATAAAATAATACGGCACATTATTACAATAAAAAAAAAGAAAAAAAGAAAGGCACATCAGGACTCGAACCCTGGAACCCCAGCATGGAAGGTGGGAGCCTTCATCGCTAGCCCACAACACCTCATGAGAGATTCACACTTTCATGTGTAAAAGTACAGTAAACAGCGGCCGGCCCCCTCCCCATTGGTGTTCGTTTATGCCTTAGGGGACTCGGACGCTCGCATTTCTAAAGCACGGTATTTTCCACCGCCTCCCGCTAGCCCATCGCCCTTCCCCCCTGGGAGCCTGCACAGGTCATGCAGTAGACAGGGAGGGAATTCAGGTCATGTGAAATACACAAACGCTGAAGATCTACAGTACTGTTTTGCTCAGTCAGAATACACTCATTTCTACTCATTGCCGCTGTGTAGTTGCATTTAGCATAAAGAATTGCTCCTGCAGATCTACTCTGATTTATGTGAAACTTGTGTTCATCCTTCCATTGGATGTATTAGAGAGAAAAAAAAATAATATTAAAGTGAATGTCACGGGAACACATTAAAAAAAAGGTTGGCACTTCCTTCCCATTGGTGTTGGTTTATGCCGTAGGGGACTCGGACGCTCATGTAATTGCATTTCAAAGGCACGGTATTTGCCATTGTCTCCCCCTACCCCCATCGCCCTTCCCCCCTGGGAGCCTGCACAGATCATGCAGTAGACAGGGAGGGAATTCAGGTCCTGTGCAATACACAAACACCAAAGATCTACATTACTGTTTTGCTCAGTTAGTTGCGTCAGAATATACTCATTTCTACTCATTGCCGCTGTGTAGTTGCATTTAGCGTAAAGAATCGCTCCTGCAGATGTACTCTGATTTATATGAAATTTGTGTGCACCCTTCCATTGACTGTCTTACAATGAAAATAAAATAATACAGTGTATTTCTACAATTAAAAAAAAGAAAAAAAGAAAGGCACATCAGGACTCGAACCCTGGACCCCCAGCGTGGGAGGTGGGAGCCTTCATCGCTATCCCGCGATGCCTCATGAGAGATTCACAATTTCATGTGTAAAAGTACAGCAAACAGCTGCTGGCCCCCTCCCCATTGGTGTTCGTTTATGCCTTAGGGGACTTGGACGCTCGCATTTCTAAAGCACGGTATTTTCCACCGCCTCCCGCTAGACCACCATTCCCATTATGCCTTAGGGAACTCAGACGCTCATGTACTGTACATGTATTTTAAAAGCACGGTGTTTATACATTGTACTGTACATTCTTACTTTTACACAATTAGTTGCATCTCCATACACATACAGTACTCTACAGTAGGTCACCATCTATTTCCACCGCCTCCCATTACACCTACAGTATTAACATTACAGTCGTCACTGACCAATTGCCAGAGCTGTAGATCAATCCGCCGCTATACTGTACGATTGAAAGTACTGGATTAGTGGAGCATTAGCCACCCAGTGGTGGAGATGTGTAATGCATGCTGAGTATCTAGAATCGCCTCAACACGCCTGCCTGTGATTAAACTCAGCTATCGCCATAGCGTGACTAAACGTCCGTCTAGGCGGAGAATCAGTCAAGATAAAGATGGCTACATCTGTAGCATGGGTAAGCCTGGTGCTGGTTATTGGAGAATAGGGTGTACTCCATATTGTTTTACCCCCAATTTTCCAATAGGCAAAGAGGCCCAGTGTTACTTATAGATTTTGGAGAGAATTCCATGTATTTTTTTCTAATTTTAACCATTAAATTACATTTGATACAAATGAAGCTTGCACAGATCACAGTGATCTGTGTAGTGCTAAACCGAAACTCAGCTGCCAGAGGCAGGTTTACTGTTTGGGCAGATATGCCACCATTGTAGGGTTGATTTCTGGTTGGTTTGCAAACTGACCATTAGTAAATCTGTGACTCCTATATTTTTCTTTGTTAAATCATTAATACAGTAGTTGTTCTGATAATTCAAAGTGGTCTCAAGTAGGGATAATGGTCGTTTTGACTTTAATAAATAGTCAGTTTGCAAAATAGACCTTTAATAAAAATACCCCAAGCTGTTTCAACTCAAGGATAGTGTCTCACATAGGAGTATATTTACCTCATGATGGGTTTTGTAGAAGTGGAGATGTTGACCATAGCAACCAATCAGATTCTAGCTATTATCTTGTAGAAGGTTCTAGATAAATTAATCTGTCTGAGTACTATAGTTAACATTTCCACTTCTTTAAACCCTCACTTTAGTAAATGTACCCCATGGTTTGATTTGTTTTAAGGTAGGAGGGTAAATTTGTGCTTTTCCTACACAAGACACAAGAATCAGAAAAGGTGGAGGCACCAAGCAGTAAAATGAATTTTCTCCTTAAGTTCAGCAATATGGCAGAGAGCAATAAAGAAAGAAATGAGAACAAAAGGTAAATATAGTATATATGGTGTGATGACATTTATTCAAAAAGTTCCATCAGAAACCTACGTACTGTATCTATTCCTTTATAAGGTTCTAATTTCTCTCTGTTGGTTCAAGTTTCTATTTACTGGTGACATCTAGAGGTAAAGAAAAATATCTCTCTTCTATATAGTGTATAAGAAAAATGTTTTTGTTATTTTTCCAAAACTAAAGAAATAAAAGAAATTACCTGGCAATTCAGCCTATAAATAAAAATCAGAAATAGAACTAATTATTTGGTGTGTTCCTCCTCGTATAAATGTATGAATATTGGGGATATATTTAATAAAGGTTGATTTTTATAGATTTTCATCTATTTTGAATAAATTAAAATTGATCTAAATTGATTTTGCGTTTCCAAGGCTAAAACACACATACAGTATGCTATTTTTTTTTAAAAATGAATGTGAAATCATCTGTTAGTAAATGTATATTTCAGCCACTGAACCCCAACATTGGTTGATATCGATTTTCATTGATTTCCAACACTTTTAAATAAATGAAAATCGATCTTTAGTAAATTAACCCCTAGTAGTAGATTGTTTGATGTGTATTTCACTGGTATACTTGAGTGCTTCATTAGAAGCATGTAATAAATGATGCTCCAAAAATGGTTGAAACAGACAATTTCCTCATGTGATTGCAGAAGTTTATCCAAATGAATCCAGAGATTGGAAGAAGGCATATGGATGTTGCTTGATCTCATTGAGGGAGTTTATGTACAGCGTTGACTCTGGGCACATTGCATGCATGCAATTCTGTTTGCTTCAATAAACAAGAAAACTATTGGATCTCTGGACTTTGACTTGATTGTTTTAGGTGAATATCACATCAGCTTGCTATTTTCAAGCCCAAATTCCACAGCAAAGTCTTTTAAATACAGAAGGCAAGTTTTGCTTATTTGACAACATTGAAAAAGTGGCCACCGTAAGTTAAGCATTATTGTCTTAACAGCTTTGCAAGTTGTTGTGACAATAGTAATCAACCCTTAGTTTTTCTGAGTGAGACTGAGTAATATGCATTACTGCACTATGGCTGATAATATTGATATGACTTCATTACTTATTTATTGTATTGCTGAAAGAAATGATTCTTGAATGGCAGCCACTGTATGGGAAAAGTAAGAAATGTATGCATATGGGGAGACAGAATTAATTGTCTCCGACTCAATGAGGGGTCAGTAGGTGACCTTAATTGCACTTGTGTTAGTTTAGGTAATCTACGTTTCTGAAACCTGACTGCTTGCAGCTGCAGACAGATAGCAATCTAAGAGTTATTGCTTCATTCGGTCAAAAGCATTCACAAACCCAGCTAGCACAGTGTGCACATGTGTTATTGTGCAGAGCAAGAGAGAGAGAAAAAATGAGCGAGGGACTGCATAGGACAGAGAGAATATAAGCACCCTGTTTGTTATGAAGCTGAGCTGGCTGAAACTGTTTTTTTTAGTTTGCTAGGGGTGAAGAGGAGGTTAAGGCTGTCAATCAATCATTTAGCCAATGGAATTTGTTTGGTAGGCGGGTCGTTTGAGATTATATAGGACAGGGCAGAGGAATTCAAATTCCTCTTGCCATTTTGGGATCTCTGGATGTGGTATTGTATTTGTATCATTCAGTCAGGTTTTTCAATTTGTCAGATAATTAGCTAGATATAAAACATTTTCAGTTACATTTCTTAATATTGTTGGGTTAACTCACAATTTGCTAAAATCAATAATATTGCAGCTTGCATAAAAGTTTGTGTTTAGTTTCCTGTCAGGTAGTTGTGTTACATTTGTATATTGTTACCTCAACATGCCCCGTCCCCGTCGCAGTGCTCCCCCCCCTCGCCGTTTGACTGAGGCAGCCAGACCGCTTGCAGCCGCTGCTGCTTCTCCGGCGGTGAGGGGAGCCCGGCGCTTCACTGTGCGCGGGTCTCGTCGCTCATTCATCGCCGCCGGAGCTCCGTCAGCCGCGGCCGCGGCTGGCGCGTCAGTGCTTCCCTCTCCTTCGGTGCTGCGGGTATGGCTGGCGAGTGAGGCCGCTAGCCCCGCAGGCACCCCCCGCCGGCCATCTTCAGTATCAGTTAGTGAGTCGGGGGTCCCGACTCCATTTTAATCTCCAACCCTGCCTTGCGGTCTTCTCCCACAGCTTCAGGAGCTGGGGGGGTGATTGCAGGCAGAGACACTGTGCAGTCACCGACATTTGGGCAAGGGGGAGCGAATTTATTAGGCTCCCCCACAACTGGGGGTGTTGGTAATGTTGGGAGGCATTCAGTGAATGCTCCTAGCATTGCTAGCCAGCGCAGGGGGATTAGGTCAGACATAGATGCCACAGGGGCATTATATAGAATGCCATCCCCTATATATTATCAAGCCATAGGAGGTATGCAGCCCCCGCAGGTAGCTTGGTCACCGTATTTTAATCAAGGTGATCAGCATTTAATGCATTTGCCTTTATCAGGGCAACAGCAGTTTTTTAACCCTCAATGGCATCAGGACATAGGCCAATTTTATCAGCCACATATAATTCCAAATTTTGCACAGTTTGCTGCGGCTCCGCAGTTATATAATCAATTCGGGCAATTAGTTCAAACAATACCGGGCCAATTTGCAAACTCGCAGCATTCGGGTTTGCCACCTTTGCCTCAGGCCCCTCCCCCGGTTAGGCCTCCGTCCCCGATGCAGTCACCTGGGATCCGGCCTCTATTGCTTCCGGGGGTGCAGACGCCATTGGATGCACCTACAGTTTCAGATTCATCTGTTCAGGCAGGGATTAATGCAGTTTTATTAAGCCCGCAGGTTGTACCTCCTCCGGCAGTGTCGGTGGAGGAGTCGGCGGCGGTGGATCCACAAGAGAGTCAAGATGCGGTGGGCGCGCCGCGCAACAAGGGACAAGCGAGTACAGGAGATCTGGATGCAGGTCCTTCCACGTCAGGAGCCGGTGAGAAAAGCGTAGAAATGCAGCTTAGCGCGAATTTATCCCATTCCGAAGATTCATCGGATTCATCTAGTTCGCTAGAGAATCCGCGGAAATTCATGCGAACATTTGTTCAGCATCTCAGAGGGAAGCGTAAAGGTTCTAAGGGAGCGCGTAGTGTAGCATCCAGCTCGGCTCCCGATGCATCAGGAGATAGTGTCCATTGCGCTAATACGGCGATATTGAGGGGGGTTAGGTCTAAGGTGAAGGAAAGAATTAAGAAGGGCCGTTTTGTAGACATGTTTGCAATCACGCATGACGCTAAGAAAGCATTAAATACGGCAAAAGCTGGTGGGCCGGCAGCCGAGGAAGCAAGGAGGAGTTATTCTAATTGGCTTTCAGGAATGCATGTATTTGCGGCTTGTTATATAGAGTCTCGGCCATCTGAATTTTTGAATGTTTTAAAGTACTTTCATCTAGTGCACAACATGTACTTGACGGCTAGAAATAACGTTTGGCGTCAGTACTACGAATTATTTATAAAGAAGCAAGATGGTAAAAAAATTTTAAGCTTAGGGTTCAAAGACGTTGAAGTCTGGTTGGAAGTGACCCAAGGCAGTAGGACAGCCACGGATTTGGTAGGACGCAGGCAGCCCTTTCAGGCAAGATCCGGTGTTAGCACAGCAGGAAGAGGGAAATGTTACCTATAGCGAAAGATAAAACAGAAGGACCAGTGACACGTTTATCCTACCTAGGTATAGAAATTGATACTGAAGCAGGGCTTTGTAGATTGCCTCCGGATAAAGTGAATCGTTTAAGGAATTTGTTAGAGAATTTTATTGCAGCAAAAAAGATGTCTTTGAAGCAAGTGCAGTCGCTTTTAGGTTTGTTAAATTTTTCCTGTTGGGTCATGCCGATGGGAAGGGTTTTTAGTCATAGGTTAGAAAGAGCTACCGCAGGTGTTAAGAGGTCGCATCATATGATCCGTATATCAGCAGATTTGAAAGAGGATTGTAGGATTTGGCTTCTTTTCTTACAAGATTTTAACGGGGTTCGCATTTGGTTGCATGAAGAACTCAATATTAGTGAGCTTCAACTTTTCACCGATGCTTCAGGTTCGTTAGGTTTTGGTGCATATTTTGAGGGCGAGTGGTGCGCTGAGACTTGGCCAGAGGAATGGCGAGTTAAGGGTCTTACTAGCAGTATGCTTTTGCTTGAGCTTTTTCCGATAATCGTAGCGATTGAGATATGGGGAATTAAGCTTAGTAATCAAAGAATTGTTTTCTGGTGCAACAACTTGGGGGTAGTTCAGGCGATTAATAACCAGAAGACCTCATGCTCGCATGCGCTGAGGTTGCTGAGACATTTAACTTTAAGGTGTCTGCAGAAAAACATTGAATTTAATGCTAAGCATGTGCCCGGGGTTGAGAATGAGATAGCGGATGCTTTGTCTCGTTTTCAATGGGTCAGATTTAGGAGATTAGCTCCATCAGCTAAGGTGAATGGTTTGTCATGTCCTGATTTTGTATGGCAGATCATCAAGCCGGCATGAAGGCATTGGCGTTGAAAGCACTGGCCCCTGGAACGTTGAGAGCTTATTCTGCAGCTTGGGGTGATTGGCAGGAGTACATGGCCTCCAGTGGTAGGGGTAAGAGTTGGCAGGATGCGATTTTAGAGTTCGTATGGTTATGGCATGAGAGAGGTCGTTCCAAGGCGGCGATGTCAAGCGCTTTAGCAGGAATATCTTATTTTTCGCGCTTGGAAGGTTTAATAGATCCCACTAAATCCTTTATTCTTGCAAGGGCGTTGAGAGGATGGGCTAAGGAGCAGTTAAGATTTAGCGATGATCGTAGACCAATTGATATAGGTCTTTTGAAAGATTTGGTAACTGCGGTTTCAGGCATTGCGTTAGGCGATTATGAAATAAATCTTTTTAGTTTAGCATTCGTATTAGCATTTTTCGGTGCTTTAAGGATAGGGGAATTAGTGGCAAAGAGTAAAAGGTCAGCAGAGACTGGTATTATGGCAGGGGATGTTGTTATTAAAAGAGATATGATGCTTGTTAAAATTCAGCATTCTAAAATGGATCAGCTAGGAAAAGGTAAATGGATCTCTGTTCCTGCGCATCCGGAGCCGAGTATTTGCCCAGTAAAATTGGCAGAGATTTATTGCCAAAATTGTCCAAGTGGGGGGAGGCAATGGTTGGTTCATAGGGATCTTATTCCTTTATCGAGATTTCAGTTTACCAGCGTTTTAAAAAAATGCTTGATAGCATTGGATCTTCCATTAGAACAATACGGGACACATTCGTTTAGAATAGGAGCAGCGACTTGTGCAGCAGCGGCAGGTTCTTCGGGCGAAGAAATTAAGCGTTTAGGGCATTGGAAGTCGGATGCTTATAAGGGTTACATCCGCGGAGATAAGTTGCGTTAAAGCGAAGCTTCCTGCGAGTTTGTTATTTGGGAATCTCAGGGCCTTAAGCTACCTGCCGTTAAAGGGGGTTTGGAGTTCTTTTCACCTTTTTTCCTCACAAAATGATTGAGGTTTGGTGTTGTTCACCTCCATCTGGGTCACCCAAATAGCTAAGTTTTCCCTTTCCCTGCGAAATTTGAATGGAATTTATGTTATTAAACAAATCATTTCATTTACCTTTTATTACAGTTTTTTTGACATTATCAAGCCGGATGTGGATTGTAGGTCATTCTTATGTCTATTGGGCCGGTAGGCATCAAGTGGCTAAGTCATTCCCTTTCGATATTAGGTGGATAGGTATAAGAGGTATGAGATGGAGTGGTTTATTGAGTTTACTTTCGGATTGTGAAGGCAAATGGGGTGCCCCAGATTGTTTAGTTGTGCATTTAGGTGGTAATGATTTGGGTACCTGTAAAGGTATTGAATTGATTAACGAAATGAAAAGATATTTTAATTTGGTTACGGAGCGTTGGCCGCTGGTTAAGTTGTTATGGTCAGAAATTATACCACGTAGATTTTGGAGGGGCACTGAAGGTGGAGCAGCTTTGGATAGAGTGAGGAGAAAAGTTAATGCTGCAATTTCCAGGTATGTCCTTAGTTTAGGAGGTCAGGTAGTAAAGCACTCAGAGTTACGTTACGAGAAAGTGGAATTTTATAGATTGGACGGGGTGCATTTGTCTAAGATTGGTATGGAACTATTTGTCACAGCCTTGGTGGATGGTTTGAAGGAAGTGTGAGGCATTTAGTTTTTTGGTGGTGGCGGTATCGAAGTCTGGAAGCCCTCGAATTTGGCGGAAAGCAGTGCTCATCGGCGGCTCAATTTAGTGCAGCAGAGCTTGGCTAGCATTTCCCCTTTGAGAAAAGGCGAGTCGGTCACTACCTCAGGGGAGGACCAGGTCACCATCTTAAGGAGGGACCAGCACTGTGCTAGTTAAGGGGAGATGGTTCTACCCAAGACGGATTGCGCAAGGGGCAGAAACTCTGCCCCATTTGTTTAATGATTAAAAGTTTTTAAGCCATGGCCGAGTTGGCACTGCTTTTTTCGCCACCAGTGATTAAGATTTCTAATTCCAGATTCGAATTTAAATAAATTTGGCTGTGACCTCAATTTTCCAATCTATACAGTTGTCCGTGTCTTTATTTATTTGGTTGAAGTATTTGAGTGATGGCGTAATAATAAAACATATGGGTGACTTAAAATGAGCGAGGGACTGCATAGGACAGAGAGAATATAAGCACCCTGTTTGTTATGAAGCTGAGCTGGCTGAAACTGGTTTTTTAGTTTGCTAGGGGTGAAGAGGAGGTTAAGGCTGTCAATCAATCATTTAGCCAATGGAATTTGTTTGGTAGGCGGGTCGTTTGAGATTATATAGGACAGGGCTGAGGAATTCAAATTCCTCTTGCCATTTTGGGATCCCACCCACCCTCCCGGCAAAGGTTAATTTTACTTAATTTCAATTAAATGTTTTTTCCCGTTGGAATATATTTTAAGAGTTATTCCAGCAAGGCGAGGCGCAGCGGGTGGAAAGCAGTGCTCATCAGCGGCTCAATTTAGCGCAGCAGAGCTTGGCTAGCATTTCCCCTTTGAGAAAAGGCGAGTCGGTCACTACCTCAGGGGAGGACCAGGTCACCATCTTAAGGAGGGACCAGCACTATGCTAGTTAAGGGGAGATGGTTCTACCCAAGACGGATTGCGCAAGGGGCAGAAACTCTGCCCCATTTGTTTAATGATTAAAAGTTTTTAAGCCATGGCCGAGTTGGCACTGCTTTTTTCGCCACCAGTGATTAAGATTTCTAATTCCAGATTCGAATTTAAATAAATTTGGCTGTGACCTCAATTTTCCAATCTATACAGTTGTCCCTGTCTTTATTTATTTGGTTGAAGTATTTGAGTGATGGCGTAATAATAAAACATATGGGTGACTTATAGATTTTTTTTTACTGGATACAGTGACAATATTCTCTTAATTGCATAGATAACTTGGTTCTTGTCCTACTTGTCGCAGAAATATCTCTTGTGCTTATTTGAGCTGGTTTAGTCAATGAGAGAAATCTTAATGCTGATGGAGTTAGCCAGCACTGTTGATGTATCCAAAATTTGGGAGTTAATGCTTTCCTACATTTTCTTAAATGATACAAAACTTGTCACTATGTTAAATTTCCCAGTGGAGTAATGCTGTGTACACACTTACAGATATATCTGCAGATCAATGGATCTGCAGATATATCTAAATCCGGATTGGGCAGTGTGCTGAGCATACCTACTGCCCCATCCATCGGGGACTGATATCATGAACTGGGTGGGCATTTACACATGCCTGCACAGTTCAGCTGTCAGTCACCGCCGGCTGCTGCAGCTTGTGTACTGGCGATCGGCTGACCGCCTGTACACATACACAGATGTGCCAATATATCTAACGATATATTGTCCATCAGCTGTGCTGCAGGGGCGATGCGATATGTCTGTGAATGACGGAGTTCACAGACATCACTTGTACACACTGGCCGACGGAGTCACGATATATCGGCCATTCAAGAGAACGGCCAATATATCGGGCAGTGTGTACACACCTTAACTTTTGCCACTAATGCATAGGGACCTGATTCACTCCCATTGTCCCTAGGAGGCTAGGTCTGTGAAGGACATGCAAGAGGTGATATGGGAGGTCAACAAGAGGGTTGGCAGGTTCATGCATGACTTAGGTAGCTCTGTTATCCATCACCTATTATTGGATGCCAGGGATAAGTCACTGTACAGGGCACATCTTCCAAGAACAGTATGGCCAGGATGTGGAAGAGCTACTGGCTGGTTTGAGTGCATAGTTTATTCCAGTTGGCTGCAGGCTGGGTCCTTAAGTGGTCCTAGCTTTGGTGGAAAATGCAATTGTTAACTGGAATACAACTAAGGTCCATTTTATTTGGAAGATGATTTCCTGGCCAATAACGTTAACTGATAATTAAAATGTGAACCTTTTTCTTCCCACCAGCTTTTGTTTGTCAGATATATACATATTTTTTAGATCTATTTAAGGTGTTAATATGTTTAGCGCAATTATAAAGGGTTAGTGAATGATTTAGATACAAGGTAAGCCATCAGCCTTAAGCAGCTTCTGAATATTGTGCTTATCCCGTCTTGCACCAGGGTTTCCAGAGAGGATATATTAGAGTTTTGGACAGTGCTGTGGCCTCAGCTCAACATTTTCATTTTTATATGCTGAGAAATATACTTGTGCTTTTTAGCCATAAAATGAAATATGAATGATTTTCATAGAACAGTGCCAGCAACATTAAATTACCAAATTACCCTAAAAAGTAATAGGATCAACTTTGAATACAAGTAACATTACAAAATAATGACATCAATTCATACAGATTCAGAAAGAAGTTGAACATGTTTTGAATATTTTTTTCCAGTTTACTGCTATCCCTTTATAATATCCTTATGTGTATGGTGGAAGGACTGTCTGAAAACGAAAACAGTCATCAATGTCAGTGACCTGTCCGAGCTAGATAATACATTTAATCTCCTACAAAACTATTAAATGTTTTCTCTGGGAAATTAGTAATTTGTAAACACATTATTCTTATTTTCTTTTTACTTTTTTTTTTAATTGATTTTACCTTAAGTCAAATAATGTTTATGTAGTTATTATTTTTGTAATGATCTTTTTATTCTATTCTCACTTTTTATTACCACTGGATTTGTCTGGACTGGCATGAGTGTTCAGGTTCAACACTCTCATCATGAGCAGTAGATCCCAACTCCTTACAAGATCATTAGCAGAAGCAGATTGTCCTGTAAAAGAAATCTCTGATGCCTTCAGTAGGTATCAGCCACAGGAGCTGCCAGGGCTTGTAGTTTCTAAATGTAAAGTTAGTAATAGCACACTATGACGCTCTACCATCCACTGGGGGTAGACATCACTATAATATCCAGGTCCAGGATTTGGCTACCTCAGGACTATGGGCTCCCCTGAAGTAAACCTGAATGACTGGCAATCCTAGCAGCACCTAGAGAGCTTGTGATTACTCCAAACATTCCAAGGTGTTCACCACTGATCAGTAAAATATTATTTAAATTACTTCCAAGAGTGTTTATATTTTATTTTAAGTACTACAAAACTCATAATGCATTTTTTTATATATATTTTCTCTACAATTATGTAATTTCTCTGTCACACACTTAACAGCTACAAAAGAATATAATATAACATAAATAGTCTTCCTTTTCAGTTATCAAAACACGCTGAGTAATAACAAATACTATACAAAACCAGGGTTGGACTGGACCACAGTGGTACAGGGGACACCCCCGGTTGGCCCCACTGACCCCCCCCCCCCCCCCACGCGAACAGGTTCCAGACTGTGTACAGTACTTGATTTACACATTATACATACAGTATGTTACCTTATGCTATACAGCAGGTTTTCCCAACCATGGTCCTCAAGGCACACTAACAGTCTAGGTATTAGTGATAAACATACTTGAGAACTGGTGACTTAATCAGCACCTCAGGTATTTTGAATTACCCTTCTGGTCTAAAGCATGGATATCACTAAAACTTGTACTGTTAGTCTGCATTGAGGACCAAGGTAGGGAAACAGGAAAATAGTGTATTTTCTACAGTGCATTGCAGTTATTAATCAGCATGCATGCACTAGCAGTTTTTACTATATATAGTTTTTAAGGGACCCAGACAATGTACTTTCTAGTGGTTAGGCAAACCAATGTGGCATCTGGCGAGACACTATCTGGAGGCTGTACACACCCATAAATATGGGCCCCTACAACTGCATTTTCCCTATGGGCCCTTCATGCCCATGGCAGTATGGATGGTGTAATGCTTAGCATTACTACCTCATAGCACTGAGGCTGTGGGTTTGATTCCCACCAAAAGTAATACAAACTGTGTGGAGTATTCTCCCCATACTGCTCCAATTTTTCTCACACAATCCAAAAATATACTGGTAGGTTAATTGGCTACCGACAAAAAATTAACCTGTGTGTGTGTGTGTGTGTGTGTGTGTGTGTGTGTGTGTGTGTGATAGGGAATATAGATTGTAAGTTCCATTGGGGCAGGGATTGATGTGAATAGACATGTATTCTCTGTAAAGAGCTGCGGAATATGCGTGCGCTATATAAATAAATGGTAATAAATAAATTATAATGCCCCAGTCCGACACTGTATAAAACCATATACTAAACAATTAAAGGGAATCTGTAAATAGAGGGAAATCATAATAGTCAAAATGGACTCTTTAGAGCATATACAGCTTTGGATTTTCTGTGAACATAGATTTACACAAATGTACCTAGATTTCAAACATTATGGAGTTTTACTGTAGGAGTTCAAACAGTCAGCAGAGTGCAGATAAGGGGATAAATGTAATAGCCTATGAGAAGCAGGATGTGTGGGACTTTGTGCAAGAATGTCCATATTTTTGCAGCAATCATTTTCAAGAAAAACAGCAACCTAGTTTTGCCTTGTAAATGATTGCAGCTTTAAAAATAAAATATGGGCATTCTCGCACAAAGGAGTCTATTCATGATACAGTGAAAAGAGTGGAGAAACAGACCAGTGGAGAAGTTGCCTATGGCAACCAATCAGCATCTCCCTTACATTTTATAGAATGTACTTGATAAAGGCTTCCTTCAAAGCTGATTGGTTGCTATGGGCAACTTCTTCACTGGTCCTTTTCTCCACTCTTTTCAGTGCTTATTGAATAGACCCCAAAGTCTTGCATTTCCTGCTTCTCACAGGCTATTACAGTTAGCCCAAAGTATTCCCATTCTAGTAAGGAATAGTATATCTCCTTTAGTGTAACAGTGCAGGAAATAGATTTTAGGCATTATTTACAAAGCAGCAACTTGGAGGTGATAATTTAAAACAGGACTTGGAATCAGTGTAAAGCCAAATGCCATTTCTCCCCGAGAGAGGCAGCGTACAAAAGCTGTGATTCATAAATAAAGCCCATCATTTTGTAGAGCTAGTTTATTGTACTGAGATTGAGAGAATGTTTACAGTGCATTAGTTAGTGCTCTGTAGAGCTAGAAACTTAGGTTTTGTTTTTTATTCCAGTTCTATTTTTGTGGTTTGCTTTTAAATAGGCCTAAGTACTATGAAGAAGTCAAAGCCAAACAGTAATTGTGTGTAATGAAATGCGTAAGGTTAAAGGTTTATTATAATAACCTGTACAGTTCACAGCATACTGTACCTCCAAAGCACAATTAGAACTGAGAGAAAGTCTACTTGTCACCATCTTAATGGCTATGTGACTCTTAATGTCAGTTTGCATTATAAATGATATTCCAGATTATGGATATTTTTAAAACACAATAATTGTCTATATTGGATATTTACTGCAAGTTCCTTGGTAATTGCCACAGATCTTTTTTAAGACTTGTGTGATTAGTTTGTAGTTCATAGTGAAGGTCATTATTTTATCTGGTAACATGTAGTAGTTAAAGCTCTGAATCTATCTGAAGTACATATTTTATAAACAACAGTACCAAAATATTAGAACTATTAGGCTGTATGCCAATAAGTTTACTTACATACTTACGGTTTCGAAACTGCAAATACAAGATATGTAGTACAGCTTAGCCACTGGTCCCATTAAGAGTGCACATATAGTGACACTGCAAAATATTGTGTAGGAACAAAATGTATATTCATATGATGAAAACAATGAAGGGAAGTTATTGTGTGGTATTTTCTTCTGCTAAACGTTTATCCATCATTATATCACCAATTAGATGACATCATCTAATAACTTATACCCTGTACTTTGTTTGCATCTTTTACGTCTTAGAATGCCTTTTTGTTGTTTCACATATAAATAATTTTTTGGGTAAAAAGTTTAAATACAATTTTCCACTGTAAAACATCCCACAAAGTAAACTAAATATCGTATTGTAGAGTCTCTACAGTAAGAACTGGACGTTACTGATATAGATAAATAAGATTTATTTGTTTTTACCACTGAATATCCTGAAATGCCCTTTGTTTTAAACTAAGCAAAAGTGCATAAACCTGGCTTGTATTACTTTATGTTAAACATTAGCAAAATGTATTGACTAATATATAATATAATTATATACTAAATGTTGTACTGAAAGAATTTAATATAATGGAAGTACCCCTAAGGATTATACCATGTACAAACTCACCAATGCATCTGGTGTTTAATTAACTATTATTATTACTATAGTCATAAAATAAAAAATGTCTACATCCAACAATACAAACAGATGGTAATTATAGCTGTGTTTTTAATACAACATTCAAGTAAGAAAACAAATAATTTCTTGGAGTAGATTATCTAAAATTAAATTCATGGTTACTTCTACTGTATGATGGGTTTCATGGGAAACTTTAAGAAAACTAGCTCAGCAGTGATGGTGGTATTGCCATAGCAATACTAATACAGTTTAGATAATTAAATCAACCATATGGATATTATTGTTGGACAGAATTTTCTTCACAGTCATTTGTAGAACTTTTTTTGTAACTCATTTGTTTAGTTTATTTTGTAGCAAATTAGATTGGCTTCAGAACAAACATAGTTATATTGATATGTTATAAGTATTAATTTTAAGAAAACAGCCCTTTTCTGACCACCCTAGAGCAACTGTAGTTTAAGTTATGGTAGGAAGACCCCACAATGTCTGCCTCCCTGCTATAGTCTCACCAGCCCAGGCTAGTTCAGCCTAATGCTTGTCAGAAAAATATAGGTGGTACTCCTTTCAATTTTTCCCTTAATTTCCCTACCAGTCTAGGCTAAGAAGACCAGTGTTGGTTAGCAATGTAGAGGGAGGCTACATTATTTTTTTTAAACATTTTTGTTTTACATAAGACAAGCTTGTACAGATCCGATGAACCTGTGAAAGCTTTTAAACCACAGCATTTTTGAGGTGGATTCTCATCTGTTTTGTGTCAAGATAGTGTTTCAAAAAGTGATGGGCAGGGGTGGCTTTTATTTTGAAGGTCAAAATAACCTTTAGTAAATGCTGTATTTTGAGATTAGTAACCACAGTAAATTGACAGTGGGTCCCATTTGTTTCTAAACTCCGGCAAAGCTGAAGTAACTCATATCAATAGATAAAAGCAAGTGAGAGGTTGTTAGAAGTTGCTGCTGAGCACATTTACACCATATAAATATATATTAAAAAGACAATAATGCCAAGTCTTAAATATGTCTAAAAATGGAGACAAGTTGTGTTGAAGGTAGAGATGTGCACCGGAAATTTTTCGGGTTTTGTGTTTTGGTTTTGGGTTCGGTTCTGCGGCCGTGTTTTGGGTTCGAACGCGTTTTGGCAAAACCTCACCGAATTTTTTTTGTCGGATTCGGGTGTGTTTTGGATTCGGGTGTTTTTTTAAAAAAACCCTAAAAAACAGCTTAAATCATAGAATTTGGGGGTCATTTTGATCCCAAAGTATTATTAACCTCAATAACCATAATTTCCACTCATTTTCAGTCTATTCTGAACACCTCACACCTCACAATATTATTTTTAGTCCTAAAATTTGCACCGAGGTCGCTGGATGACTAAGCTCAGCGACCCAAGTGGCCGACACAAACACCTGGCCCATCTAGGAGTGGCACTGCAGTGTCACGCAGGATGGCCCATCCAAAAAACACTCCCCAAACAGCACATGACGCAAAGAAAAAAAGAGGCGCAATGAGGTAGCTGTGTGACTAAGCTCAGCGACCCAAGTGGCCGACACAAACACCTGGCCCATCTAGGAGTGGCACTGCAGTGTCAGGCAGGATGGCCCTTCCAAAAAATACTCCCCAAACAGCACATGACGCAAAGAAGAAAAAAAAGAGGCGCAATGAGGTAGCTGTGTGACTAAGCTCAGCGACCCTAGTGGCCGACACAAACACCTGGCCCATCTAGGAGTGGCACTGCAGTGTCAGGCAGGATGGCCCTTCCAAAAAACACTCCCCAAACAGCACATGACGCAAAGAAAAAAAGAGGCGCAATGAGGTAGCTGTGTGAGTAAGCTAAGCGACCCTAGTGGCCGACACAAACACCTGGCCCATCTAGGAGTGGCACTGCAGTGTCACGCAGGATGGCCCTTCAAAAAAACACTCCCCAAACAGCACATGACGCAAAGAAAAAAAGAGGCGCAATGAGGTAGCTGTGTGAGTAAGCTAAGCGACCCTAGTGGCCGACACAAACACCTGGCCCATCTAGGAGTGGCACTGCAGTGTCACGCAGGATGGCCCTTCAAAAAAACACTCCCCAAACAGCACATGACGCAAAGAAAAAAAGAGGTGCAATGAGGTAGCTGTGTGACTAAGCTCAGCGAACCAAGTGGCCGACACAAACACCTGGCCCATCTAGGAGTGGCACTGCAGTGTCAGGCAGGATGGCCCTTCCAAAAAATACTCCCCAAACAGCACATGACGCAAAGAAAAAAGAGGCGCAATGAGGTAGCTGTGTGAGTAAGCTAAGCGACCCTAGTGGCCGACACAAACACCTGGCCCATCTAGGAGTGGCACTGCAGTGTCACGCAGGCTGGCCCTTCCAAAAAACACTCCCCAAACAGCACATGACGCAAAGAAAAATGAAAGAAAAAAGAGGTGCAAGATGGAATTGTCCTTGGGCCCTCCCACCCACCCTTATGTTGTATAAACAGGACATGCACACTTTAACCAACCCATCATTTCAGTGACAGGGTCTGCCACACGACTGTGACTGAAATGACGGGTTGGTTTGGACCCCCACCAAAAAAGAAGCAATTAATCTCTCCTTGCACAAACTGGCTCTACAGAGGCAAGATGTCCACCTCATCATCATCCTCCGATTCATCACCGTGTACATCTCCCTCCTCACAGATTATCAATTCGTCCCCACTGGAATCCACCATCACAGCTCCCTGTGTACTTTGTGGAGGCAATTGCTGCTGGTGAATGTCTCCATGGAGGAATTGATTATAATTCATTTTAATGAACATCATCTTCTCCACATTTTCTGGAAGTAACCTCGTACGCCGATTGCTGACAAGGTGAGCGGCGGCACTAAACACTCTTTCGGAGTACACACTTGTGGGAGGGCAACTTAGGTAGAATAAAGCCAGTTTGTGCAAGGGCCTCCAAATTGCCTCTTTTTCCTGCCAGTATACGTATGGACTGTCTGACGTGCCTACTTGGATGCGGTCACTCATATAATCCTCCACCATTCTTTCAATGGGGAGAGAATCATATGCAGTGACAGTAGACGACATGTCCGTAATCGTTGGCAGGTCCTTCAGTCCGGACCAGATGTCAGCATCAGCAGTCGCTCCAGACTGCCCTGCATCACCGCCAGCGGGTGGGCTCGGAATTCTGAGCCTTTTCCTCGCACCCCCAGTTGCGGGAGAATGTGAAGGAGGAGATGTTGACAGGTCGCATTCTGCTTGACTTGACAATTTTCTCACCAGCAGTTCTTTGAACCCCTGCAGACTTGTGTCTGCCGGAAAGAGAGATCCAAGGTAGGTTTTAAATCTAGGATCGAGCACGGTGGCCAAAATGTAGTGCTCTGATTTCAACAGATTGACCACCCGTGAATCCTGGTTAAGCGAATTAAGGGCTCCATCCACAAGTCCCACATGCCTAGCGGAATCGCTCTGTGTTAGCTCCTCCTTCAATGTCTCCAGCTTCTTCTGCAAAAGCCTGATGAGGGGAATGACCTGACTCAGGCTGGCAGTGTCTGAACTGACTTCACGTGTGGCAAGTTCAAAAGGTTGCAGAACCTTGCAGAACGTTGAAATCATTCTCCACTGCGCTTGAGACAGGTGCATTCCACCTCCTATATCGTGCTCAGTTGTATAGGCTTGAATGGCCTTTTGCTGCTCCTCCAACCTCTGAAGCATATAGAGGGTTGAATTCCACCTCGTTACCACTTCTTGCTTCAGATGATGGCAGGGCAGGTTCAGGCGTTTTTGGTGTTGCTCCAGTCTTCTGTACGTGGTGCCTGTACGCCGAAAGTGTCCCGCAATTCTTCTGGCCACCGACAGCATCTCTTGCACGCCCCTCTCGTTTTTTAAATAATTCTGCACCACCAAATTCAAGGTATGTGCAAAACATGGGACGTGCTGGAATTTGCCCATATTTAATGCACACACAATATTGCTGGCGTTGTCCGATGCCACAAATCCACAGGAGAGTCCAATTGGGGTAAGCCATTCTGCGATGATCTTCCTCAGTTGCCGTAAGATGTTTTTAGCTGTGTGCGTATTCTGGAAAGCGGTGATACAAAGCGTAGCCTGCCTAGGAAAGAGTTGGCGGTTGCGAGATGCTGCTACTGGTGCTGCCGCTGCTGTTCTTGCGGCGGGAGTCCATACATCTACCCAGTGGGCTGTCACAGTCATATAGTCCTGAGTCTGCCCTGCTCCACTTGTCCACATGTCCGTGGTTAAGTGGACATTGGGTACAACTGCATTTTTTAGGACACTGGTGAGCCTTTTTCTGAGGTCTGTGTACATTTTCGGTATCGCCTGCCTAGAGAAATGGAACCTAGATGGTATTTGGTACCGGGGACACAGTACCTCAAACAAGTCTATAGTTGGCTCTGCAGTAATGATGGATACCGGAACCACGTTTCTCACCGCCCAGGATGCCAAGGCCTCAGTTATCCGCTTTGCAGCAGGATGACTGTGATATTTCATCTTCATCGCAAAGGACTGTTGGACAGTCAATTGCTTGGTGGAAGTAGTAAAAGTGGTCTTACGACTTCCCCTCTGGGATGACCATCGACTCCCAGCAGCAACAACAGCAGCGCCAGCAGCAGTAGGCGTTACACGCAAGGATGCATCAGAGGAATCCCAGGCTGGAGAGGACTCGTCAGAATTGCCAGTGACATGGCCTGCAGGACTATTGGCATTCCTTGGGAAGGAGGAAATTGACACTGAGGGAGTTGGTGGGGTGGTTTGCGTGAGCTTGGTTACAAGAGGAAGGGATTTACTGGTCAGTGGACTGCTTCCGCTGTCACCCAAAGTTTTTGAACTTGTCATTGACTTATGATGCAGGTGACGTATAAGGGAGGATGTTCCGAGGTGGTTAACGTCCTTACCCCTACTTATTACAGCTTGACAAAGGCAACACACGGCTTGACAAATGTTGTCCGCATTTCTGTTGAAATACTTCCACACCGAAGAGCTGATTTTTTTGGTATTTTCACCAGGCATGTCAATGGCCATATTCCTCCCACGGACAACAGGTGTCTCCCCGGGTGCCTGACTTAAACAAACCACCTCACCATCAGAATCCTCCTGGTCAATTTCCTCCCCAGCGCCAGCAACACCCATATCCTCCTCATCCTGGTGTACTTCAACACTGACATCTTCAATCTGACTATCAGGAACTGGACTGCGGGTGCTCCTTCCAGCACTTGCAGGGGGCATGCAAATGGTGGAAGGCGCATGCTCTTCACGTCCAGTGTTGGGAAGGTCAGGCATCGCAACCGACACAATTGGACTCTCCTTGTGGATTTGTGATTTCGAAGAACGCACAGTTCTTTGCTGTGCTTTTGCCAGCTTAAGTCTTTTCATTTTTCTAGCGAGAGGCTGAGTGCTTCCATCCTCATGTGAAGCTGAACCACTAGCCATGAACATAGGCCAGGGCCTCAGCCGTTCTTTGCCACTCCGTGTGGTAAATGGCATATTGGCAAGTTTACGCTTCTCCTCCGACGATTTTATTTTAGATTTTTGAGTCCTTTTTTTACTGATATTTGGTGTTTTGGATTTTACATGCTCTGTACTATGACATTGGGCATCGGCCTTGGCAGACGACGTTGATGGCATTTCATCGTCTCGGCCATGACTAGTGGCAGCAGCTTCAGCACGAGGTGGAAGTCGATCTTGATCTTTCCCTATTTTTGGAACCTCAACATTTTTGTTCTCCATATTTTAATAGGCACAACTAAAAGGCACCTCAGGTAAACAATGGAGATGGATGGATACTAGTATACTTATGGATGACGAGTGACTGCCGACACAGAGGTAGCTACAGCCGTGGACTACCGTACTGCGTCTGCTAGTATAGACTGGATGATAATGATATAAAAAATATATATATATCACTACTGCAGGACAGGTATATATTATATAATGACGGACCTGCTGGACACTGTCAGCAGCAGACTCCTAAACTACTAGTATGAAGAAGATAGAAAAAAAAAACCCACCACAGGTAGGTATACAATTATGGACGAGCACTGCCGACACAGAGGTAGCTACAGCCGTGGACTACCGTACTGCATCTGCTAGTATAGACTGGATGATAATGATATAAAAAATATATATATATCACTACTGCAGGACAGGTATATATTATATAATGACGGACCTGCTGGACACTGTCAGCAGCAGACTCCTAAACTACTAGTATGAAGAAGATAGAAAAAAAAAACCCACCACAGGTAGGTATACAATTATGGACGAGCACTGCCGACACAGAGGTAGCTACAGCCGTGGACTACCGTACTGCGTCTGCTAGTATAGACTGGATGATAATGATATAAAAAATATATAAATATATCACTACTGCAGGACAGGTATATATTATATAATGACGGACCTGCTGGACACTGTCAGCAGCAGACTCCTAAACTACTAGTATGAAGAAGATAGAAAAAAAAAAACCACCACAGGTAGGTATACAATTATGGACGAGCACTGCCGACACAGAGGTAGCTACAGCCGTGGACTACCGTACTGCATCTGCTAGTATAGACTGGATGATAATGATATAAAAAATATATATATATCACTACTGCAGGACAGGTATATATTATATAATGACGGACCTGCTGGACACTGTCAGCAGCAGACTCCTAAACTACTAGTATGAAGAAGATAGAAAAAAAAAACCCACCACAGGTAGGTACACAATTATGGACGAGCACTGCCGACACAGAGGTAGCTACAGCCGTGGACTACCGTACTGCGTCTGCTAGTATAGACTGGATGATAATGATATAAAAATATATATATATATATATCACTACTGCAGGACAGGTATATATTATATAATGACGGACCTGCTGGACACTGTCAGCAGCAGACTCCTAAACTACTAGTATGAAGAAGATAGAAAAAAAAACCCACCACAGGTAGGTATACAATTATGGACGAGCACTGCCGACACAGAGGTAGCTACAGCCGTGGACTACCGTACTGCGTCTGCTAGTATAGACTGGATGATAATGATATAAAAAATATATATATATCACTACTGCAGGACAGGTATATATTATATAATGACGGACCTGCTGGACACTGTCAGCAGCAGACTCCTAAACTACTAGTATGAAGAAGATAGAAAAAAAAACCCACCACAGGTAGGTATACAATTATGGACGAGCACTGCCGACACAGAGGTAGCTACAGCCGTGGACTACCGTACTGCGTCTGCTAGTATAGACTGGATGATAATGATATAAAAAATATATATATATCACTACTGCAGGACAGGTATATATTATATAATGACGGACCTGCTGGACACTGTCAGCAGCAGACTCCTAAACTACTAGTATGAAGAAGCTAGAAAAAAAAAACCCACCACAGGTAGGTATACAATTATGGACGAGCACTGCCGACACAGAGGTAGCTACAGCCGTGGACTACCGTACTGCGTCTGCTAGTATAGACTGGATGATAATGATATAAAAAATATATATATATCACTACTGCAGGACAGGTATATATTATATAATGACGGACCTGCTGGACACTGTCAGTAGCAGACTCCTAAACTACTAGTATGAAGAAGATAGAAAAAAAAAACCCACCACAGGTAGGTATACAATTATGGACGAGCACTGCCGACACAGAGGTAGCTACAGCCGTGGACTACCGTACTGCGTCTGCTAGTATAGACTGGATGATAATGATATAAAAAATATATATATATCACTACTGCAGGTATATATTATAATATAATGAATGACGGACCTGCTGGACACTGTCTGTCAGCAGAATGCGTTTATAGAATAAATAAAAAAAACACCACACGAGTGTTTAACTTTTTCAGGCAGACAATATACTGGTGGTCACTGGTCAGTCACACTGGCAGCAAAAGTGTGCACTGTTATGTACTCCTGCTATAACTGCTCCCCAGTCTCCCCCACAATTAAGCTGTGTGAGCAGTGAGCACTCAGCACAGTCAGATATACATAGATGATATTATCATGCAGCACACTGAGGCTTAGCACAGATATGGTATGTGACTGTGTATCGTTTTTTTTCAGGCAGAGAACGGATTTTAAATAATAAATAAAACTGGTGGTCACTGGTCACTAGTATAACTATCAGCAAAACTCTGCACTCTCTGAGTACTCCTAATGCTCCCCAAAATTACTAAAATTAAATTACTAGTAAATCAAGTGTCTCACTCTATATCTAAACGGAGAGGACGCCAGCCACGTCCTCTCCCTATCAATCTCAATGCACGTGTGAAAATGGCGGCGACGCGCGGCTCCTTATATAGAATCCGAGTCTCGCGATAGAATACGAGCCTCGCGAGAATCCGACAGGGGGATGATGACGTTCGGGCGCGCTCGGGTTAACCGAGCAAGGCGGGAAGATCCGAGTCTGCCTCGGACCCGTGTAAAAAGGCTGAAGTTCGGGGAGGTTCGGATTCCGAGGAACCGAACCCGCTCATCTCTAGTTGAAGGAGTGTCCATAATAACTGTTAGGTGTTTAAGGTGTTGGATTTCAGAAACAATAACTATGCTCCAGTTCCTGTACAGTAGTAGTAGTAGTTGCAGTAGTACAGTATATAAAAAGTCAAGTACCAACATACCTCTTCAAGAGTAAAGTTCAGGTAAAACATAATGTTTAATATGTGTGGGTTTTGGGGTGATATAAATTCATATATTTGAGCTTGGAGGATCACCATATCTAAGGTAGTTATTGAAAATTGTCGTGTATAGAACTGTAGGCCATCCTGAGTGTTATTTATACCCCTTTCAGACCGCCAGCTATGAACACAGGTTATTGGCACATGAGTGCACATAACCCATGTTCATGTGTGGTTTGAAAGGTGCAAGGGTTGAAATACTGGGCCGAGCAACTCTGTATTTCAACCCTGGTAGTGAGCAGGGTTGAACTTGTGTTCAATCCTGACTTGACGTGCAGTGTGAACGGGAGCCGGGTCGATGCAACCCGTTTTCCTTCACATGTGATCTCCAAGCTCCTCCCCCGCTATGTCATCGCTGACATCACCAACCCGGCAATATGCTGGGTTGTAGACAGTGTCAGGCTCCCGTGTGCGACCCGCCTCAGGCAGTCTGAAAGGAGTATTAGTAGTATCATACAGTAGTTCTTTTTTCCAGTCTATGAGATTAAGTGCCTATTCCATTCTATGAGATTGAGTGCCTATTCCATTCTTCCATATTATATGTAACATAAAGAAATTTGTATTATAAAGAGTGTGAAAGAGTCAGTCACTACCATACATAAGTACTGTATTTTAAACCTTTATTTGGTAAATTAAAGTTTAATTGACAGTTAAAAGAGTAACTCTGTAACTCTGCTTTGAGATTTGGAAAGTAAAACAATAAATGATTGGACAAAGCTTTAACAGTCTACAATTAATAGGTAAGAAGGGAATGCATCACAAACATATTGTAGGCTACTGTTTAACTTTGAACCACCTAGGATACTCACTAGTCTACATAAAGATCAACCTCTGTTGTGGGCCCCCTCCTCTCTGGCAGCGTGCAGTCTCTGATATATAGCCAGTGTATACTTCGCATGCGCATTTCTCCGGGAGCATGGCGCCTGCGCCTTGTTCCCTAGGACACCTCCAGTGCACATAATCAAATCACTTGGAAATGTCCATCACAGGATTCCGGAGTGGTAAGTATAATATATGAGTGCAGTGTGTGTGGTGTGGGCCGCCCTGGACACAGGGGCCTGTGTGCACCGCACACAATGCACCCATTACAGAAATGCCTAGGGACTGATTATGATTAGGGAGTAAAGCAAAAGAGTAATTTTGTATCTGGAACAAACCATGTTACAATGCAATGGGAGCACATACAGATGTATCCTCATACAGCGTTGCTCATAGCGCACTATTTAGGGTCTTGTGTCGCGAGTTGGAAATAACGTTATGGCGTGCGTTATGTCCCGCGCCATGTAATGCACAGTTTAACCGCTGGGTGGCGAATGCTCCACGTTGAGACTACAGTGCTGAATACAATGCTGTGGCAGTAAGCAGTGATCTGTGAAAGGCTGGCCAATCACATTCTTCCCTTTATATAAAAAAATCCCTATCCACAAATTACAGTGCCACGCTGCCGCCCGTTCAGTCAATTAATTTTTTCGTTACGTTGTGTACAAAATACCAGATAGCATTAATATGACTCCCAGATGGTCTACAGCCACACTGCCGCCCGATCACGCTAGATATGGATATTGTCGTTATAGTATTAGCATAACAGCATTCATATTTCGGACTAGCTTCAGCAGAAATATTGAATGCAAAGTGCACTGGGTCCCTACTGTACCTCATGATGGTATCCGTATTCAATCCGTTGAATTTTTTTTTTTTAAAGCACTCAGATACAACACACCACATATATACCCGGAGGGCCTGCCTGCATCGTGGTCGGCTGTGGCCTAACGAGAACAGCATCCGCCTGCAATGCTTGCACTTGTGGGTTCGATACCCATTAGTGCTTGATCACTGCTAGGGACAATGTTAAAGTTGTGGCCGATGCGTTGACCATAATTTTTTTTTTTGTGTATTTAGATATTCTATTTTAATACAAAAAAAGTTTTTTGGTGTATTGCTACTTCTCGTTATATAAAAAAAAGTCCGCTTCTACTAAATACAAGGCCAAGCTGCTGCCCTGTTCACGCTATTCATCTAGTCGTTACGTTGTGTACAAAATGATGGATAACATTAGCATAAGCAGCAATCCTATTTCGGAGTAGCTTTGTGTCTCTGTTGTTTCAAATGGGCAGAAATATTGAATGCAAAGTGCAACTGGGTACCTACAGTATCTCATGAATGCACAGTATGACTACCAGATGGTCTACAGGCACACTGCCGCCCGATCACGCTAGCTATAGATATTGTCGTTACTGTGTGTACAAATTGCAGGATCACATTAGCGTAAGCGGCTACCTTTTTTTTTTAAAGCACCAAGATACAACACATGACATATAAACCCGGAGGGCCCACCTCTGCCATGGTTGGCTGTGGCCTAACTAGAACAGCGGCCGCCTGCAATGCTTGAAGACCCGGGTTTGATACAGAGTTCAGCACCCATTTATTATTATTATTTTATTTTTTTTATTCTTTTTTAATACAACTGGGTACCTACAGTATCTCATGAATGCACAGTATGACTACCAGATGGTCTACAGGCACACTGCCGCCCGATCACGCTAGCTATAGATATTGTCGTTATGTTCTGTACAAATAGCCGGGTAGCATTAGCATAAACACTCCATGTTAACTTGCTATCAAATACTGTAGGACAAAGGATGACATTATTTTCCAAATTCTGATACAGGTGCAATTGCATTGTGTTCGACCAATAGCAGGGCAGACCCACCGGCAATGCACAATATGGCAATTAGCAGCATTTTCTAAGGTGTCAGCCGCTAAGAGCTCACACAAATGAGTCTTCCTTTTAGATAATTGGTATTACAGACTTGAGTGGCCAAACACTTTATAGACACCTCATACTGTATAAAGCCACTTTGTAGACACAAGAAGCTATCCATTTTGTGATTCTGCATCTTACAGTGTAGATTTGCTACTGGATTCGTCTCTTCGGCCGTATCACCCATACAAGCCCTTGAGATACATTCTGCCGCTTCTGCTGACTTCAAAGTCAAGTTGTTGCTGTATTCTACTTTTTCTACCACAAACTTTTTCTACTGAAGGAACATCTCGCTGGTATAGTAAGCACAGTAAGTACAGGTCATTTGTACATTATGCAGTATGCCACTGATTTCTGCATTTACAGTATACACTAATGCTACGTCCAGTTACATGGCAGTTACTGTAGGATCTAATTGGCTGGTACTTTGGGGAACATCTACTAAGCAGTGATAAAAGTGGAGATGAAAGCCAGTGGAGAAGGTGCCTAAGGCAACCAATCAGCTGCTCTGTATAATTTTATAGTATGCAACTTATTAATGTTACGTTAATGCTGATTGGTTGCCAAGGGCAACTTCTCCACTGGCTCACTTCTCCACTTTTATCACTGCTTAGTACATGTTACCCTTTATCTTCTACCACTTTATCTCCATCATATGCTTAGTAAATAGACCCCTAAGCCCCCTGCTGCTACTGCACTGTATCATACTGTACCTCCCAACATGACCCTCTCCACTGGAGGGACAAAATACTTTATTCCTGAAATAATTAAATTACCTGTGGGGAACTACAGTGTACTGTAGTTATTTGAATATGAAGGTGTTTCACCAAAGGTGATGGCTAGCATTAATTAACAGTGTGCCCTTTTGCTTTGCCCGACAGTAGATTTGCCCCAGTAGTTGTGCCCTCTGTTGCTTTTCCCCCAGTAGATTTGCCCCCTGTTGCTGTGCCCCCTGTAGCTGTTCCCGGGTGTAGTATGGTATGCCGGCGGTCGGGCTCCCGGCGAACAGCATACTGGTGCCGGGTACCCGACCGCCGGCATACCGACAGTGTGGCGATCGCAAATGAGCCCCTTGTGGGCACGGCGGTGTGCTACGCATGCCACGCTATTTTATTCTCCTTCCAGGTGGGGCTTGGATCCCTACGAGGGAGAATAAGTGTGGTATGCCAGCTGTCCGGATTCCGGCGCCGGTATACTGTGCGCTGGGATCCCAAGAGCCGGCATAATAAAGACCACCTGCTGTGCCCCAGTAGTTGTCCCCCCTGTTGCTATGCCCCCTGCTATGCATGGCAACCCTCCCCCCAGTCAAACATACTGTATTTATAAACAATAGATGATGTCTTCTTTCACTCCAAAAGAGTTAA
This sequence comes from Pseudophryne corroboree, assembly GCF_028390025.1. Classification (NCBI taxonomy): domain Eukaryota; kingdom Metazoa; phylum Chordata; class Amphibia; order Anura; family Myobatrachidae; genus Pseudophryne; species Pseudophryne corroboree. Next base: position 311,636,928 of record NC_086450.1, on the reverse strand, counting down.
TCCAATTAGCCCAGAATACACATCAATATGCAGATACTGAATTTCTAAACAATAGTTGACTTCTCCTTTCACTCCATCTGATCAGGCCGGCTCTGATGTTACACACTCGCCCAGAAAATGTTTGGGAAGGCCTGTATTTTTTAGTGATGTGCACCGGAAATTTTTCGGGTTTTGTGTTTTGGTTTTGGGTTCGGTTCCGCGGCCGTGTTTTGGGTTCGGACGCGTTTTGGCAAAACCTCACCGAAATTTTTTTGTCGGATTCGGGTGTGTTTTGGATTCGGGTGTTTTTTTCAAAAAAAACTAAAAAACAGCTTAAATCATAGAATTTGGGGGTCATTTTGATCCCATAGTATTATTAACCTCAATAACCATAATTTCCACTCATTTTCAGTCTATTCTGAACACCTCACATCTCACAATATTATTTTTAGTCCTAAAATTTGCACTGAGGTCGCTGGATGGCTAAGCTAAGCGACCCAAGTGGCCGACACAAACACCTGGCCCATCTAGGAGTGGCACTGCAGTGTCAGACAGGATGGCCCTTCAAAAAAATTGTCCCCAAACAGCACATGATGCAAAGAAAAAAAGAGGCGCAATGAGGTAGCTGTGTGACTAAGCTAAGCGACCCAAGTGGCCGACACAAACACCTGGCCCATCTAGGAGTGGCACTGCAGTGTCAGACAGGATGGCCCTTCAAAAAAATTGTCCCCAAACAGCACATGATGCAAAGAAAAAAAGAGGCGCAATGAGGTAGCTGTGTGACTAAGCTAAGCGACCTAAGTGGCTGACACAAACACCTGGCCCATCTAGGAGTGGCACTGCAGTGTCAGACAGGATGGCACTTCAAAAAAATACTCCCCAAACAGCACATGATGCAAAGAAAAAAAGAGGCGCACCAAGGTCGGTGTGTGACTAAGATAAGCGACCCAAGTGGCCGACACAAACATCTGGCCCATCTAGGAGTGGCACTGCAGTGTCACGCAGGATGGCCCTTCAAAAAAATACTCCCCAAACAGCACATGATGCAAAGAAAAAAAGAGGCGCAATGAGGTAGCTGTGTGACTAAGCTAAGCGACCCTAGTGGCCGACACAAACACCTGGCCCATCTAGGAGTGGCACTGCAGTGTCACGCAGGATGGCCCTTCAAAAAAATACTCCCCAAACAGCACATGATGCAAAGAAAAAAAGAGGCGCAATGAGGTAGCTGTGTGACTAAGCTAAGCGACCCAAGTGGCCGACACAAACACCTGGCCCATCTAGGAGTGGCACTGCAGTGTCAGACAGGATGGCACTTCAAAAAAATACTCGCCAAACAGCACATGATGCAAAGAAAAAAAGAGGCGCACCAAGGTCGCTGCGTGACTAAGCTAAGCGACACAAGTGGCCGACACAAACACCTGGCCCATCTAGGAGTGGCACTGCAGTGTCACGCAGGATGGCCCTTCAAAAAAATACTCCCCAAACAGCACATGATGCAAAGAAAAAAAGAGGCGCAATGAGGTAGCTGTGTGACTAAGATAAGCGACCCAAGTGGCCGACACAAACATCTGGCCCATCTAGGAGTGGCACTGCAGTGTCACGCAGGATGGTCCTTCAAAAAAATACTCCCCAAACAGCACATGATGCAAAGAAAAATGAAAGAAAAAAGAGGTGCAAGATGGAATTGTCCTTGGGCCCTCCCACCCACCCTTATGTTGTATAAACAGGACATGCACACTTTAACGAACCCATCATTTCAGTGACAGGGTCTGCCACACGACTGTGACTGAAATGACTGGTTGGTTTGGGCCCCCACCAAAAAAGAAGCAATCAATCTCTCCTTGCACAAACTGGATCTACAGAGGCAAGATGTCCACCTCCTCCTCATCGTCCGATTCATCACCCCTTTCACTGTGTACATCCCCCTCCTCACAGATTATTAATTCGTCCCCACTGGAATCCACCATCTTAGGTCCCTGTGTACTTTCTGGAGGCAATTGCTGCTGGTTAATGTCTCCACGGAGGAATTGATTATAATTCATTTTAATGAACATCATCTTCTCCACATTTTCTGGAAGTAACCTCGTACGCCGATTGCTGACAAGGTGAGCGGCTGCACTAAACACTCTTTCGGAGTACACACTGGAGGGAGGGCAACTTAGGTAGAATAAAGCCAGTTTTTGCAAGAGCCTCCAAATTGCCTCTTTTTCCTGCCAGTATACGTACGGACTGTCTGACGTGCTTACTTGGATGCGGTCACTCATATAATCCTCCACCATTCTTTCAATGGTGAGAGAATCATATGCAGTGACAGTAGACGACATGTCAGTAATCGTTGGCATGTCCTTCAGTCCGGACCAGATGTCAGCACTCGCTCCAGACTGCCCTGCATCACCGCCAGCGGGTGGGCTCGGAATTCTTAGCCTTTTCCTCGCACCCCCAGTTGCGGGAGAATGTGAAGGAGGAGCTGTTGACGGGTCACGTTCCGCTTGACTTGACAATTTTCTCACCAGCAGGTCTTTGAAACCCTGCAGACTTGTGTCTGCCAGAAATAGAGATACAACGTAGGTTTTAAATCTAGGATCGAGCACGGTGGCCAAAATGTAGTGCTCTGATTTCAACAGATTGACCACCCGTGAATCCTGGTTAAGCGAATGAAGGGCTCCATCCACAAGTCCCACATGCCTAGCGGAATCGCTCTGTTTTAGCTCCTCCTTCAATGTCTCCAGCTTCTTCTGCAAAAGCCTGATGAGGGGAATGATCTGACTCAGGCTGGCAGTGTCTGAACTGACTTCACGTGTGGCAAGTTCAAAAGGTTGCAGAACCTTGCAGAACGTTGAAATCATTCTCCACTGCGCTTGAGACAGGTGCATTCCACCTCCTTTGCCTATATCGTAGGCAGATGTATAGGCTTGAATGGCCTTTTGCTGCTCCTCCATCCTCTGAAGCATATAGAGGGTTGAATTCCACCACGTTACCACCTCCTGCTTCAGATGATGGCAGGGCAGGTTCAGGTGTGTTTGGTGGTGCTCCAGTCTTCTGTACACGGTGCCTGAATGCCGAAAGTGGCCCGCAATTCTTCGGGCCACCGACAGCATCTCTTGCACGCCCCTGTTGTTTTTTAAATAATTCTGCACCACCAAATTCAAGGGATAAGCAAATACAGTACATTGGGCTCATTTATCAATGAGTACATTGCTGACTGTGTGTGGGCACCCTCCTCTCCTGTAGCTGTGACTGTTACTGCTATTAAACTGAGCACTAGAGACTGGCACAGTGCCAGAGTCTACAGCGCGTGCGTTGGACTTTGAAATAATGGTGCAGCGGCCATTTTTCTGAGTAGACTCTGGCACTCAGAGCGCTAGCAGCAGTTGTGATAGCTACGAGAGAGGACGGGGCCCAAACATGGAGTCTGCAGGTGCCCATAGTACTACTGTGTAGCATAACGTGAATAATGTCCTGTACATTACTGTGCTCCGCTATGTGAGTAAGGCACACTATTGTTGTGTGCTATAATTTGATTTGGGGTACTATTAAGTGGACACGCCCCAGTTTTGCCACACGTGCCTTCCCTATTTCAAATATGAGGGGGCACCAGTTCTTTACTTTGTCAGGGCTGCTCTGACCCCTAAATACAACCCTGGGGGCTAGTCACCCCGCATACCATATCTGTGTGCCTGATCGTAGCCCTGCAACATTTTGCAGGGCTACGATCGGGCCGGAATTAGCCCCTTAGTCATGAAGTAGTAACAAACATGAAAAAGTGGAGTAGTTACCCATGGCAACCAATCAGATTATCTGTATAATTTTATACTATAGTATGCAATTTATAAATGTTACCACAATGCTGATTGCTTCACTTCTCCACTGTTTTCACTGCCTAACATGCTGCTACAGTATGTTCTACATGAAATCCCAGCCCCTGGCATTGTAATGTGGCCATGTCTGCGACTCACGTCTACAGTACAGTATGTACTGTAATTTAACACTCGCCAGACATTTACAGTACTGTACTTCACGAACGAGCTTGCACCCCCTCATACAAAGCCCTGTAGTACTGTAATTGAACCATAATTTGCTACTGTACTGTTACTACTGTACTTTACATGTACTTGAGTCTTATTATTGTGTATTGTAGAGTGCACTGCATAGTGTAAAGATGGTGAAAACCAAAGCATTCTACTCTGGAGCCTGTTCAGCATCACTTACCAAGAAAATGTCTGCGGCAGTGCCACAGATTCTAAAGAAAAAAGCAGGAAAGGAAAATGTTCCTGTTGTCAAAGTAAGGAAAAATGCAAAGGCCAAATGCCAAGTTTTGGAGTACACAATTGGCAATGTAACCAATGAATATTTGGTGCAAGACATGAATGCTGCTGTAGAGAACACAGTTTTCTGTGATGAAACACACACAGTGACGGATGTGTCACGTATCATAGATGAGGACTTTCACCCTTTGGAGCTTCACGACACTACACCACTCATACAAGCATCGCAATCACCGACCCGTAGGAGGCTTGAATTTAAAGATCCCAACCCATGTGAATGTAGCTGCACAGGGCTGGTGAGAGACCTTCTGGGCAAGGGGACTCACCTTCAAGCGCAAATTGATGGACTGACAGGAAAACTGCATGGACTGACAGGAAAAATGGATGGAATGACAGGAGGTCTGAATGACATGCTTGCTGGAGCCATGAAGGATGTCATCCGTCAATCAATGGAACAATGGCAAGCTGCTGGAGAACCACCTATTAAAGCATCACAGCCAGCACAATCTGAATTTGACTGCCCTGATGCATTTGATGCTGAAGAGGATTGTGATTTGGAAACGACACAACAGAACACATCTTTCCACTTTCCTGAATTGGAAATGACACCAGTTGCATCTGACCAATTGCCCAGCATGGACACAGAAACAGTTGCATCCCGTCACTTGACTGTCATGGACACAACACCACTGCCATCTTACCGGTTGCCTGACAGAGACAATGCACCAGATACACCCCACCATCAGACTAACATAGAAACTCCACCACTGTCATCTTACTGGTTGCCTGACAGAGACAATGCACCATCCCGCTGCTCAAACAACATGGACTCTGCAATGGTTGCATCATCCCAGTTGTCCACTAGAGATGTGAACAATGTAACGTTACCTTCACCTGGAATACCACCAATGTACAGCACACCTAAAAATGTGCGCGTGCATGGAACCTCCTTGCCCGACAAGCCATTGAGTGTAATAACCGCTGACGGTGACAACACTCTGTATGAAGCAGGCCATCGAGAGATGCATCGTTATGCACAACTTGTTTTCCAAGAACATGTTGCATTTGAACTGTACTTGAATTGGAGCAAGCAGGTCAACTTTGATGGGCAACGAGGAAAATTTGCAATCCCCGACAATTTGCGCAAGGACATATTGTCACGGTGCTATGCCCGATTCAAGATGGGAGATGTTGAATTTGTAAAGCTGAAGGACACTTTAAATGGATTGCTAAGGATGCCCAGAATAAAACCATGGAGAGGCATACTGTAACAGCACAGCAACTGGTGACTTCAAACTGTGACATCTATTGGACACGACCTTCAATGTGAAGAAGGGTGAAGAGAGAATATGGTCATTCACTCATTAATAAAAAAGGTATGTTACAGTACTTACAGTACATTATTGTGCTGTGGTGGTTACTGCAATGTGCTTACTGCTTGAACATTATTTGACAGTATTGTACAGTACAGTGAGCGTTTCTTACAGTTCTGTACAGTATTGAAGTTTCTCTCTCTTGCTCTCCCACTCTCCTGCTCCTGTATGGGACTTTGTAGTGATAACAACAGGGGGGGGGGGAGTTTCAAGGCTCGTTACTGTTGCATTATACAGTGCACTGTACATTGTTATACTACATTGTACACTTTAGACTCTCTCCCCCTGCCCCTTCTCTTTCAGGGACTTTGAAGGCTTTGCTATGGGGCCCTCAAAGTTCTACTTTTGCTCCTGTCTGACAGTACTCAATTCCAGACATCTACAGTATACTGTATTGTAGGCTGTATCTGAAACGTCAGATTTAGAGAAACAGAAACACTTTGTTAGGCATTGCTGTGACATGTTGCGAACATACGAATCCTACTACTGTACTAACAATATTTTTATTATCTTCTTCCCACCATGCACTGAACTACTGAGAAAAAGGAGGAAGAACTGCGTCGAAGAAGGTAAGATTGTGATACTTACTGTGTACAGGTTAACAGTCTTTGGAAACTCTGTCCCTGATATTGTCTCTCCCCCTGAAACTGTATTTCTCTCCTACCCCACCCCTCTCTCTCTCTCCCCCCCTCTCATCTTTCTCTATGACACCATCTCTCTTGCTCTTGACTCTTTTTTTTTTTTACATGAAACCCTCTCTCTTTCTCCCCCTGTCCCTTCTCTTTCTTGTTCCTCTCTCTCCTGCATGGGATTTGATATTGACACCAGCAGGGTGGACTTTGAAGGTTTTGCTATGGGGCCCTCAAAGTTCTACTTTCGCCCCTGCCTGACAGTATAAGGTGTATACTGTATGAAACATAAATGAATTGTGTGAATGTACTGTACACACACTTTGTTTAATGCACAAAGTTATAAAAAACATTGGCTATAATTACTTCCAGGCTGTGTGTATAAGGTATATACTGTATGTAACATACAGTAAATGCATTCTGTGCTTAGATTTAGGTCCCATCACCATGATATTTCTTAATGGTATGCAATTATTCCAAATTACGGAAAAATCCCATATCCAATATACCTCTGGTCCCAAACATTTTGGATAAGGGAAACTCAACCTTTACTCTACATGCCATTTATAACAGATTGCATGGCAACCCTCCCCCCAGTCAAACATACTGTATTTCTAAACAATAGATGATGTCTCCTTTCACTCCAAAAGAGTTAATCCAATTTGCCCAGAATACACATCCATATGCAGATACTGAATTTCTAAACAATAGATGACCTCCTTTCACTCCAAGAGACTTACTGCAATCCATTTCTACAATGTGATACAAACAAGCTGATCAGGCCGGCTCTGATGTTACACAGTCGGCCAGAAAATGTTTGGGAAGGCCTGTATTTTTCCTCAGAAAACGGCCAGTTACTACCCACAAATGTCCCCTTCTTTAAATACTGTATTTTGTTTGAATTCATATCATTGTTTGGATGTCATTAGTCCTAGAACACAATGAAATGCATTGGTGTATTAAATATTGTATTATCACCCAAGATTGCATGGCAGAATGCAGTCACATTGGGTGAATGTGTCACCTGGAACAGGCAGGATCATACTGCATCTAACAGTATATTGTACTTCTTATTAGGCTCATTCAGATACTGTATACTCAAAATAGAAGGGATAAGCAAATACAGTACATTGGGCTCATTTATCAATGAGTACATCACAGACTGTGTGTGGGCACCCTCCTCTCCTGTAGCTGTGACTGTCTCTGCTATCAAACTGAGCACTAGAGACTGTGGCACAGTGCCAGAGTCTACAGCGCGTGCGTAGGACCTTGAAAAAATGGCGCAGCGGCCATTTTTCGAAGCCCTGCGCATGCGCTGTAAACTCTGGCACTCAGAGTGCTAGCAGCAGTGGTAACAGCTATGAGAGAGGAGGGAGCCCAAACATGGAGTCTGCACATGGGTCCCTTCCTCTCTACAGATGCCCATGGTACTACTGTGTAGCATAACGTGAATAATGCCCTGCCTGACAGTACTCAATTCCAGACATCTACAGTATACTGTACTGTACTGTAGGCTGTATCTGAAACGTCAGATTTAGAGAAACACTTTGTTAGGTTTGTTAGGCATTGCTGTGACATGTTGCGAACATACCAATCCTACTACTGTACTAACGATATTTCTATTATCTTCTTCCCACAATGCACTGAACTACTGAGAAAAAGGAGGAAGAACTGCGTCGAAGAAGGTAAGCTTGTGATACTTACTCTGTACAGGTTAACAGTCTTTGGAAACTCTGTCCCTGATATTGTCCCTCATTCCGAGTTGTTCGCTCGCTAGCTGATTTTAGCAGCATTGCACTCGCTAGGCCGCCGCCCTCTGGGAGTGTATCTTAGCATAGCAGAATTGCGAACAAAAGATTAGCAGAATTGCGAATAGAAAATTCTTAGCAGTTTCTGAGTAGCTCGAGACTTACTCCTACACTGCGATCAGCTCAGTCCGTTTCGTTCCTGGTTTGACGTCACAAACACGCCCTGCGTTCGGCCAGCCACTCCCCCGTTTCTCCAGACATTCCCGCGTTTTTCCCTGACACGCCTATGTTTTTTAGCCAATGCCGGGAAAAACGAGTTGCCGCCCAGAAACGCCCCTTTCCAGTCAATCATTTACCGAACACCAGTGCGACTGAAAAGCGCAGCAGATGCTACAGCAAAACAGCTAAGTTTTTAGTAAAATAACTAAGCGCATGCGCTCTGCGTACCTTGCGCATGTGCAGTAAGCGTCTAATCGCAGTATAGCGAAAATCGGCAACGAGCGAACAACTCGGAATGACCCCCATTGTCTCTCCCCCTGAAACTGTATCTCTCTCCCACCCCACCCCTCTCTCTCTCTCTGAAATTTTTGCAGGGCTACGATCTGGCCGGAATTAGCCCCTTAGTCATGAAGTAGTGACAAACATGAAGAAGTGGAGAAGTTACCCATGGCAACCAATCAGATTCCCGGTACAATTTTATACTATAGTATGCAATTTATAAATGTTACCACAATGCTGATTGCTTCACTTCTCCACTGTTTTCACTGCCTAACATGCTGCTACAGTATGTTCTACATGAAATCCCAGCCCCTGGCATTGTAATGTGGCCATGTCTGCGACTCACGTCTACAGTACAGTATGTACTGTAATTTAACACTCGCCAGACATTTACAGTACTTCACGAACAAGCTTGCACCCCCTCATACAAAGCTCTGTAGTACTGTAATTGAACCATAATTTGCTGCTGTACTGTTACTACTGTACTGTACATGTACTTGAGTCTTATTATTGTGTATTGTAGAGTGCACTGCATAGTGTGAAGATAGTGAAAACCAAAGCATTCTATTCTGGAGCACAACCCCAGGGCTGATGAGAGACCTTCTGGGCAAGGTGACTCACCTTCAAGCGCAAATTGATGGACTGACAGGAAAACTGGATGGACTTTGTAGTGATAACAGCAAGGGGGTGGGGGGAGTTTCAAGGCTTGATACTGATACATTATTTAGTGCACTGTAGACTCTCTCTATTAAGGGGGAAAATAACACAAAACAGAACTGTAAACTAGAAAAAGTTTAATGAAAAAAAAAAAAACCATGAAAGGAATAAACAAAAATTAAATGTGCTGTAAAATAAGCTGAAAGATTCTGTTCACCACCGACCACAGGATCAGAAGCAATTGCCGGACTTGCTCTGTGAAAATAAAAAACAATGTACAGTATTAGAACAGTAACACAGGTTGAGTACTGTACAGTATACTGTACAGCACTTCAAAGTTTATGAACAATATGCATGTAAAACAACATTATTATTATTACTATACCCCTCGAAAGATTGTCCGGCCCAAAGCACCTCTGTTCTGGTCCTGGTTGGGCGGTGGTGGTGGTGGTGGAGGTGGAGGTGGGAGCCGGAGGGCGCAGTGGGCCCTGGCCCGCCTGGAGGCCTGTCAATGTGGAAAAATAATAAAACACATTGGACCCTGTACAGTAGTTACTGTATCAAACACATTGGTCACAACATTAACATTGTCCCCAGCAGTGATCAAACAGAAGCATTCACCCCCAAAGAAATAAAGCACATTGGCCCCCCCACAGTAAGCAAACACATTGTTCCCCGTACTAAGCAAAATCAGCAGGCCCAGCAGTAACTTTTGGGGTAGTAAAGCATAACACAGTATACAGTACTTACCATACCCCTAACCTTTAACCCACATTTTCTGCAACCTAACCCTAAAAACTCCACCACAGCTTAGCCCTAACCCTCCACGCCATAGAGTAACCTTTGCCTCCACCAGCAATGCCTACACTTTACCATCCCTGGTGGTGACTAAGCCAAAGCCCTCTTCCCTGCAGCCTATTGACTTTTAGCTTACTTATTGAGGGTCCAGGAATGCCGGATGGTGGGGTGGTGATGCTGGTGGTGGTGGTCATCAGAGGACCTAGTAGGTCCAGGTAAGCCTGGAGGACTCTCACTGTGAAAAAAAATAAACATCATTGGCCCCTGTGCAGTAGTTACTGTATCAAAGACATTGCCCACAGCAATCAAACACAATTATTCACCCCCACAGGAATAAATCACATTGCCCCCCACTACAGTATGCCTAATTTCCCCTGTCAAATACTGCATGTACAGTACTTTTTACTGTATATCCATATCCAGTATACTGTATCCAATTTGTCTGTTTGTTCATTCTCCATAACATGTCCATAGGTGCTCACCCAATACTGTGTTTAAATCAACCTACTGTAAATATTGTTAATACAGTATATGCAATTGTGTTATGTTATCTGTTACCCTTTAGATAATGTACCCTACTGTATATTTACTTTATGTTACACCTACTGTACTGTAGTTTCCTATTGTTTTCATACACCGCAGTGGACCCTCAGAGGGTGAGTCATATAAGGTACCATTGTCTACTCTATGTTTGTAAACTCCCTATTGTCCAAAAGTGAGCTGACCAGACAGTGTGGCTCTCTGGCTGATGTAATTACCTTGATTAGAATATGTATTGTATTCCAATGCTGTAAGATCCTAAGACACAGTGGTCACACACAGCCCAGCAATATGAAGCTTTGGGAGGTTCAGTATACAGTAAGTAGAGCTACCCAGAGAGGTGAAGAGAGATTCTTGGATACCAGGCTAAGAAGTAATGTTCTGCCAGGGATCGGCTTGGGGACCCATTATATTGGATTTATCTGGGTCTCTGTGTTGCTAGAAGAGACACTCTGCTCCCAGACTAAGAAGTAATGGTGGTCATTCCGAGTTGTTCGCTCTGTAATTTTTTTCGCATCGCAGCGATTTTCTGCTTATTGCGCATGCGCAATGTTCGCACTGCGACTGCGCCAAGTAAATTTGCTATGCAGTTAGGAATTTTACTCACGGCATTACGAGGTTTTTTCTTCGTTCTGGTGATCGTAATGTGATTGACAGGAAGTGGGTGTTTCTGGGCGGAAACTGGCCGTTTTATGGGAGTGTGTGAAAAAACGCTACAGTTTCTGGGAAAAACGCGGGAGTGGCTGGAGAAACGGAGGAGTGTCTGGGCGAACGCTGGGTGTGTTTGTGACGTCAAACCAGGAACGACAAGCACTGAACTGATCGCACTGGAAGAGAAAGTCTCGAGCTACTCAGAAACTGCAAAGAAATTTCTATTCGCAATTTTGAGAACCTTTCGTTCGCAATTTTGATAACCTAAGATTCACTCCCAGTAGGCGGCGGCTTAGCGTGTGCAATGCTGCTAAAAGCAGCTTGCGAGCGAACAACTCGGAATCACCCCCAATGTTCTGTCAGGAGATTGTGGTGGGAAATGTCATGTGGAATTGGATTACGGAAGTGTGCTGAACTGTGTTATAGCCTATTCTGTCAATAAACCACTGTTGGTTTTTCATCTACCACCGTGCCTGAGTGATTTGGAATATGGTATACTGTACTCAAAACATTTTTCCCAGCACTAAGCAAAAACAGCAGGCACAGCAGTAACTTTTGGGGTAGTAAAGCATAACACAGTATACAGTACTTACCATACCCCCTACCTTTGCTACAGCAAAACCCTAAAAACCCCTCCTCAGCTTAGCCCTAACCCTCCCTGCCATAGACTATCATTAACCCCCACCAGCAATGCCTAAACTTAACCATCCCTGGTGATGACTTAGCCAAAGCCCTCTTCCCTGCAGCCTATTAACTTAGCTTATTCATTGAGGGTTCAGCTACAGGTACGTCCACTGGCCGGGTTGTGGTGGTGGTGGTGGTGGAGGCAGCCAGAGGGCGCAGTCGGCCCAGGTGCGACTGCAGGCCTGTTAATGTGGAAAAATAATAAAACACATTGGCCCCTGTACAGTATTGACTGTATCAAAAACATTGGTCACAACATTAACATTGTCCCCAGCAGTGTTCAAACAGAAGCATAACCCCCACTGGAATAAAGCACATTGGCCCCCCCACAGTAAGCAAACACATTGTTCCCTTTACTTAGCAAAAACAGCAGGCCCGGCAGTAACTTTTGAGGTAGTAAAGCATAACACAGTATACAGTATTTAGGGGGTAATTCTGAGTTGATCGCAGCAGGAATTTTGTTAGCAATTGGGAAAAACAATGTGCACTGCAGGGGAGGCAGATATAACATGTGCAGAGAGAGTTAGATTTGGGTGGGGTGTGTTCAATCTGCAATCTAAATTGCATCGTAAAAATAAAGCAGCCAGTACTTACCCTGCACAGAAACAAAATAACCCACCCAAAACTAACTCTCTCTGCACATGTTATATCTGCCAACCCTGCAGTGCACATGGGCCCTCATTCCGAGATGTTCGCTCGGTATTTTTCATCGCATCGCAATGAAAATCCGCTTAGTACGCATGCGCAATGTTCGCACTGCGACTGCGCCAAGTAACTTTGCTATGTAGAAAGTAATTTTACTCACGGCTTTTTCATCGCTCCGGCGAACGTAATGTGATCGACAGGAAATGGGTGTTACTGGGCGGAAACACGGCGTTTCAGGGGCGTGTGGCTGAAAACGCTACCGTATCCGGAAAAAACGCAGGAGTGGCCGGAGAAACGGTGGGAGTGCCTGGGCGAACGCTGGGTGTGTTTGTGACGTCAAACAGGAACGACAAGCACTGAACTGATCGCACAGGCAGAGTAAGTCTGAAGCTACTCTGAAACTGCTAAGTAGTTAGTAATCGCAATATTGCGAATACATCGGTCGCAATTTTAAGAAGCTAAGATTCACTCCCAGTAGGCGGCGGCTTAGCGTGTGTAACTCTGCTAAATTCGCCTTGCGACCGATCAACTCGGAATGAGGGCCATGGTTTTGCCCAATTGCTAACAAAATTCCTGCTGCGATCAACTCAGAATTACCCCCTTAGTACCATACCCCCTACCTTTAACCCACCTTTTCTGCAGCCTAACCCCAAAAACTCCTCCACAGCTTATCCCTAACCCTTCTTGCCATAGACTATCCTTAACCTCCACCAGCGATGCCTAAACTTAACCATCCCTGGCGGTGACTTAGCCAAAGCCCTCTTCCCTGCAGCCTATTGACTTAGCTTACTCGTTGAGGGTCCAGCGATGTACGCTGGTCTGGTGGTGGTGGTGGTGAAGGTGGGAGCCTGAAGGCGCGGTTGGCCCCAGTCCGCCTGGAGTCCTGTCAATGTGGAAAAATAATTAAACACATTGGCCCCTGTACAGTAGTTACTGTATCAAACACATTGGGGCTCATTCTGAGTTGTTCGCTCGCTAGCAGTTTTTATCAGCCATGCAAACGTTAAGCCGCCGCCCATTGGGAGTGTATCTTAGCTTAGCAGAAGTACGAACGAATGCATCGCAGTGCGGCAGCAAAAAAAAATTGTGCAGTTTCAGAGTACAGTAGCTCCAGACCTACTCAGCGCTTGCGATCACGTCAGACCATTCAGTTCCGGATTTGACGTCACAAACACGCCCTGCGTTCTCCCAGCCACGCCTGCATTTTTCCGAACAATCCCTGAAAACGGTGATTTGACACCCAGAAACGCCCCTTTCCTGTCAATCACTCTGCGGCCGCCATTGCGACTGAAAAGCTTCGCTAGAACCTGTGTGAAACGACATCGCCTGTTGTGAAAGTACTTCGTGTGCGCATTGCGCCGCATACGCATGCCCAGAAGTGCCGTTTTTTCACTTAATCACTGCATAGCGAACTTTTTTAGCTATCAATCAACTCGGAATGACCCCCATTGCCCACAGCATTAACACTGTCCCCAGCAGTGATCAAACAGAAGCATTCATCCCCACAGGAATAAAGCACATTGGCCCCCCCACAGTAAGCAAACACATTGTTCCCTGTACTTAGCAAAAACAGCAGGCCCGGCAGTAACTTTTGGGGTAGTAAAGCATAACACAGTATACAGTACTTACCATACCCCCTACCTTTAACCCACCTTTTCTGCAGCCTAACCCCAAAAACTCCTCCACAGCTTAGCCCTTACCCTCCCTGCCATAGACTATCATTAACCTCCACCAGCAATGCCTAAACTTAACCATCCCTGGTGATGACTTAGCCAAAGCCCTCTTCCCTGCAGCCTATTAACTTAGCTTATTCATTGAGGGTTCAGCTACAGGTACGTCCACTGGCCGGGTTGTGGTGGTGGTGGTGGTGGTGGTGGTGGTGGTGGAGGCAGCCAGAGGGCGCAGTCGACCCAGGTGCGACTGCAGGCCTGTCAATGTGGAAAAATAATAAAACACATTGGCCCCTGTACAGTATTGACTGTATCAAACACATTGGTCACAACATTAACATTGTCCCCAGCAGTGATCAAACAGAAGCATTCACCCCCACTGGAATAAAGCACATTGGCCCCCCCACAGTAATCAAACACATTGTTCCCTTTACTTAGCAAAAACAACAGGCCCGGCAGTAACTTTTGAGGTAGTAAAGCATAACACAGTATACAGTATTTAGGGGGTAATATTGAGTTGATCACAGCAGGAATTTTGTTAGCAATTGGGCAAAACCATGTGCACTGCAGGGGAGGCAGATATAACATGTGCAGAGAGAGTTAGATTTGGGTGGGGTGTATTCAATCTGCAATCTAAATTGCATCGTAAAAATAAAGCAGCCAGTACTTACCCTGCACAGAAACAAAATAACCCACCCAAAACTAACTCTCTCAGCACATGTTATATCTGCCTTCCCTGCAGTGCACATGGGCCCTCATTCCGAGTCGTTCGCTCTGTAATTTTCTTCGCATCGCAGCGTTTTTCTGCTTAGTACGCATGCGCAATGTTCGCACTGTGACTGCGCCAAGTAATTTTGCTATGAAGATAGTTTTTTTACTCACGGCTTTTTCTTCGCTCCGGCGATCGTAGTGTGATTGACAGGAAATGGGTGTTACTGGGCGGAAACATGGCGTTTTATGGGCGTGTTGATAAAAACGCTACCGTTTCCGGAAAAAACGCGGGAGTGGCTGGAGAAACGGAGGAGTGTCTTGGCGAACGCTGGGTGTGTTTATGACGTCAAACCAGGAACGACAAGCACTGAACTGATCGCAGATGCCGAGTAAGTCTGAAGCTACTCTGAAACTGCTAAGTAGTTTGTAATCGCAATATTGCGAATACATCGTTCGCAATTTTAAGAAGCTAAGATTCACTCCCAGTAGGCGGCGGCTTAGCGTGTGTAACTCTGCTAAAATCGCCTTGCGAACGAACAACTCGGAATGAGGGCCATGGTTTTGCCCAATTGCTAACAAAATTCCTGCTGCGATCAACTCAGAATTACCCCCTTAGTACCATACCCCCTACCTTTAACCCACCTTTTCTGCAGCCTAACCCCAAAAACTCCTCCACAGCTTAGCCCTAACCCTCCCTGCCATAGACTATCATTAACCTCCACCAGCGATGCCTAAACTTAACCATCCCTGGCGGTGACTTAGCCAAAGCCCTCTTCCCTGCAGCCTATCGACTTAGCTTACTTATTGAGGGTCCGGGGATGCTGGAAGGTGGAGGAGTGGTGGTGGTGGTGATGGTGGTGGTGGAGGAGGTGGGAGCCAGAGGGCGCAGTGTTCCCAGGTACGCCTGGAGGCCTATCACTGTGGAAAATTAATAAAAACCATTGGTCCCTGTACAGTAGTTACTGTATCAAACACATTGCCCACAGCCCCAGCAGTGATCAAACAGAAACATTCATCCCCACAGGAATAAAACACATTGGCCCCCCCACAGTAATCAAACACATTGTTCCCTGTACTTAGCAAAAACAGCAGGCCTGGCAGTAACTTTTGGGGTTGTAAAGCATAACACAGTATACAGTACTTACCATACCCCCTACCTTTTACCCACCTTTTCTGCAGCCTAACCCCAAAAACTCCTCCACAGCTTAGCCCTTACCCTCCCTGCCATAGATAATCCTTAACCTCCACCAGCGATGCTTAAACTTAACCATCCCTGGAGGTGACTTAGCCAAAGCTCTCTTCCCTGCAGCCTATTGACAGCTTACTTATTGAGGGTCCAGGAATGCTGGAATGTGGAGTGGTGGTGGTGGAGGCAGCCAGAGGGCGCAGTCGGCCCAGGTGCGACTGGAGGCCTGTCAATGTGGAAGAATAATAAAACACATTGGCCCCTGTACAGTATTGACTGTATCAAACACATTGGTCACAACATTAACATTGTCCCCAGCAGTGATCAAACAGAAACATTCACCCCCACAGGAATAAAGCACATTGGACCCCCCACAGTAATCAAACACATTGTTCCCTGTACTTAGCAAAAACAGCAGGCCCGGCAGTAACTTTTGGGGTAGTAAAGCATAACACAGTATACAGTACTTACCATACCCCCTACCTTTAACCCACCTTTTCTGCAGCTTAACCCAAAATACTCCTCCACAGCTTAGCCATAACCCTC
The DNA here is from genome assembly GCF_028390025.1 of Pseudophryne corroboree. Lineage (NCBI taxonomy): Eukaryota > Metazoa > Chordata > Amphibia > Anura > Myobatrachidae > Pseudophryne > Pseudophryne corroboree. Next base: position 311,620,348 of record NC_086450.1, on the reverse strand, counting down.
CCTGCCATAGATTATCCTTAACCTCCACCAGCGATGCCTAAACTAAACCATCCCTGGAGGTGACGTAGCCAAAGCCCTCTTCCCTGCAGCCTATTGACTTAGCTTACTTATTGAGGGTCCAGGAATGCTGGAAGGTGGAGGAGTGGTGGTGGTGGTGGTAGAGGTGGGAGCCGGCGGGCTTGATTTATTTATTTATTACCAGTTATTTATATAGCGCACACATATTCCGCAGCGCTGTACAGAGAATATTTGGCCATTCACATCAGTCCCTGCCCCATTGGAGCTTACAATCTATATTCCCTATGTACAAGCACACACATACACGCTAGGGTTAATTTTGTAGGGAGCCAATTAACCTACCAGTATATTTTTGGATTGTGGGAGGAAACCGGAGTACCCGGAGGAAACCCACGCAAGTACGGGGAGAATATACAAACTCCACATAGTTAGGGCCGTGGTGGGAATAGAACCCATGACCTCAGTGCTGTGAGGCAGTAATGCTAACCATTACACCATCCGTACTGCCCTGGTCCGCCTGGAGGTCTGTCACTGTGGAAAAATAATATAAAACCATTGGTCCCTGTACAGTAGTTACTGTAACAAACATATTTTTTACAGCATTAACACTGTCCCCAGCAGTGATCAAACAGAAGCATTCAACCCCACAGGAATAAAGCGCATTGCCCCCCCCCCCCCCCCACAGTAAGCAAACTTCCCTGTACTAAGCAAAATCAGCAGGACCAGCAGTATCTTTTGGGGTAGTAAAGCATAACATAGCATAGAGTACTTACCATACCCCCCTACCTTTAACGTTTTACTTTAAATGGAAAAAAAAGGACACAATAAAGAGAGTACAGGACTTACTGGTTTCTGGGCTTGTGCCTGGTATGGCTGTAAAGCCATGTCGCCGGGCTCGGTCCTGTTATATCCTCCGACGTTCTGGGTACAAAAAATAATTACAGTGTCCTTAGACACAGTCCTGCACATACAGTACTGAATACTGTAACAATAATTTCATATTATCAAACTGTAAATATATTTTCACACCCCTCTACACACACAATTTGAAGCCTTACACATAACAGCCACAGTAGTGTTCCTTACAAACAATGCCTACAGTAGTGCAGTGCCAGACAGACATGATATGCCCCCCAGCAGTGCCAGCTACACATGGTATGCCCCCACAGTGCCAGAGACAGTATGCCCCCACGGTGTTTATGCTAAGAAATGACACGTGCTGCATCAGTACACACTGTAAAGACAAAATCCATATACAGTACTGTAGTGTGAATTGGGCATTACAAACATGCCTACAGTAGTGCAGTGCCAGACAGACATGATATGCCCCCACAGTGCCAGAGACAGTATGGTCCCACGGTGTTTATGCTAAGAAATGACACGTACTGCATCAGTACACACTGTAAAGACAAAATCCATATACAGTACTGTAGTGTGAATTGGGCCTCACAAACAATGCCTACAGTAGTGCAGTGCCAGATAGACATGATATGCCCCCCAGCAGTGCCAGCTACACATGGTATACCCCCACAGTGCCAGAGACAGTATGCCCCCACGGTGTTTATGCTAAGAAATGACACGTACTGCATCAGTACTCACTGTAAAGACAAAATCCATATGCAGTACTGTAGTGTGAATTGGGCCTATTAGTTATGCTTTGTGGCAGACCATGTGTACAGGTGGTGGCTAGTGATCATCATGCTGCCATGATGATGGGCCTATTTTGATGTGTAGGCCTGGAGCTGGAGCTCCATCCACCCCATTGTTAATCTGGCCCTGTGTACTGTACTAAACAATAATAAAGCGCAGTACTGGACTGTACTTACTCATTAGCAGAGACAGCCGCAGCAACTCTAGCTTCCTCGGCTGTCTGGAGACCAAGTCACTCCACCTCCGCTGGAGTGACCTTATAGACCATGACCTCTCATACTTAAACAAAATTTCATGGTGGGCTCGGTTATATGCCCGCCGCTTCTCCCGATTACTGGCCAAGGGCCGGTCCTGCCACCTCAATAGAATGAGGAGCTCCCCGCGTAGATATGGGCTTCCGTGGGTCACCATTTTTCCTACTGAAGTCCCTAGCATGACGCATGACGCTGGGTGCACCTGACATATAGTAGGATAAATAAGTAAGTTGTGTGCTCCAACCGGGGATCGAACCCAGGGAGCATGCAATGCATGTGCCTTACTCTAACCGCTAGGACACCGATATCTCTGGTATCAGCAAGCACCTTTTTAAAATATAATATACTGAATAGGGAAACAAGGACCAATGTGGCCCTCCGGGTGTATACTGTATGTGATGTGTTGTATCTGACTGCTTTCAAAAAATATAAAATAAAAGCTAGTCTAATATAGTGTTGCTGCTTACGCTAATGTGACCCTGCAATTTGTACACACTGTAACGACAATATCCACAGCTAGCGTGATCGGGCGGCAGTGTGCCTGTAGACCATCTGGTAGTCATACTGTGCATTCATGAGATACTGTAGGTACCCAGTTGCACTTTGCATTCAATATTTCTGCCCATTTGAAACAACAGAGATACAAAGCTAGTCCGAAATAGGATTGCTGCTTATGCTAATGTTATCCATCATTTTGTACATAATGTAACGACTAGATGAATAGCATAAACAGGGCTGCAGCGTGGCCTTGTATTTAGTAGAAGCGGACTTTTTTTATATAACGAGAAGTAGAAACTTAAAACACTAAATAACATTATTGTATTAAAAAAGAATAAAAAAATTTAAATAAAATATTAAATGGGTGCCGAACTCTGTATCGAACCCGGTTATTCAAGCATTGCAGGCAGCCGCTGTTCTAGTTAGGCCACAGCCGACCATGGCAGATGTGAGCCCTCTGGGTTTATATGTCATGTGTTGTATCTTGGTGCTTTAAAAAAAAAAAGGTAGCTGCTTACGCTAATGTGATCCTGCAATTTGTACACACAGTAACGACAATATCTATAGCTAGCGTGATCGGGCGGGTGGCGCCATTATTATTACCTCTGTGACAAAATGGCGCACAGGGCAAGTAGTTTCAGTAGTAAGGAGCTAAAGATTCTTGTGCGGCATATGGACAGGCCCCTGGCCAATAATGCTGAGAAATTGGCAGCATATGAATATTCCAGACAGGAGATCCTGTCTAGACTGTACAGGGAGAGAGGTATCCCGGCTCTCCAGAGGAGATGACGTGACCTGGTTAGACGGGAACCACAGAGGCGGCAACTATTGAGGGCCAAAGTTGCTAGAGGTACAGTGATTTTTTTTATTACTGTCATTACATTTTTATGTACTACAGTACAGTATACTAAAAAGTATTATTGTACAGTACTGCAGCCAAGTCAGTATATTATTATTATTATTATTATTACAAGTACAGTAAGTACAGGGCTTGCTCAAGGGGTCTGGTACTGTATGAAAGATCGACAGTAACTACTGTAGGACGACAGTGCCTAGGTCGACCACTATTGGTCGACACTAAGTACTGTAGGGTGACAGGGTTTCTAGGATGACAGGGTCTGCAGGTCGACACAATCTGTGTTGACAGGTGAAATGGTAGACATGAGTACTACAGTTGTGATTCTGGCATCTGTTTACCATTTGCTGGAAATCCCTCAGCTGGCATACGGACAGTATCCTTTGTTTTTTTGTTTTGTTTTTTTTTAATGATTAATTACTGTATAATATGGGTGCATACTGTATTTATAGTATAATTTTTTTTGGGAGGGGGTGACGATTTGGTAGGGATTTTAAATAATGTTTCTTTTTCACAGAACGTAGGCCCCGCCTCCACCCCTCTAGCCAGGGAGCTGATCCTCTGGAGGGTCCCTGTGGCACCCTCCCTCCCTTGCCAGGTAAGTACAGGGGCAGAAGGTTTCACCTTGACAGTAGATGCTACGTTACTGCCGGGCCTGCTGTTTTTGCTTAGTACGGGAACAATGTGTTTGCTTATTGTGTGTGTGTGTGTGTGTGCGGGGGGGGGGGGTTGATACAGCAACTACTGTACAGGGGTCAATGATTTTTATTATTTTTCCACAGTGACAGGTCTCCAGGCGGACCAGGTCCCACCGCGCCCTCCGGTTCCCACCTCCTCCACCACCACCACCACCATCACCACGACCCAACCCTCCGGCATTCCCGGACCCTCAATAAGTAAGCTAAGTCAATAGGCTGCAGGGAAGAGGGCTTTGGCTAAGTCACCGCCAGGGATGATTAAGTTTAGGCATCGCTGGTGGAGGTTAAGGATAGTCTGTGGCAGGGAGGGTTAGGGCTAAGCTGTGGAGGAGTTTTTGGGGTTAGGCTGCAGAAAATGTGGGTTAAAGGTAGGGGGTATGGTAAGTACTGTATACTGTGTTATGCTTTAATTCCAAGTTGATCACAGCAGGATTTTTGTTAGCAGTTGTGCAAAACCATGTGCGCTGCAGGGGAGGCAGATATAACATGTGCAGAGAGAGAGAGATTTGGGTGTGGTGTGTTCAATCTGCAATCTAAATTGCAGTGTTAAAATAAAGCAGCCAGTATTTACCTTACACAGAAACAAAATAACCCACCCAAATCTAACTCTCTCTGCAAATGTTATATCTGCCACACCTGCAGTGCACATGGTTTTGCCCAACTTCTAAAAAAATTCCTGCTGCGATCAACTCAGAATTACCCCCAATGTGTTTGTTTACTGTGGGGGGGCCAATGTGCTTTATTCCTGTGGGGATGAATGCTTCTGTTTGATCACTGCTGGGGACAGTGTTAATGCTGTGGGCAATGTTTAGAAAACTGCAATACATCACAAGCGCTGGAAACATTAATATAACATCACCCGAACGTTCCTTTTTAGGTTGGATGGAATGTTCTTTTTATCTGGTGTTCTTCTTAGATTCAGACCATTTAGGTATAGGGACTCCAACAAAGGTGTAGTAAGCTTTTGTAAAGACCACGGTAAATATAAGTGCCTTTTATAGAGGATTATTTAATCTTCTAGGAAACTATATAGAATCCGAAGCGTACCCCACTCACACTTTAAGCGGGGATATACAAGCACATCAAGGTTTCTTTATAAGAGTGGTGGCTTCTACCGTTTTCCAAACACCCAGTGCAGATCTCAAGGGGTTCAACCAAGTGGGACTATGGATGATTTAAGTATGAGAAGTTGATGCGTACCCCAACACTCACACTGGAAAGGCGGATATGAAACTTATCAAGGTATCTTTATCTTCTTAAAGGAGAAGTAGCGGTCCTGGTGTAGTGTATTTCAAATCACAGATCTGACCACAACAGCTCCAAACAGGATCACATGGAATGAAATGGCAAAAGAAAAAACCAATGTGTAGTATGTTCTATTTAACCCTATTAGAAGTTTTAGGTGAGGTGTGGCTTAAGTACCTCTGACTAACTAAAAAATGATTCCAAAGCGTACCCCACTCGCACCTTGAACAGGGACTATAAAGCACATCAGGGTTTCTTTAAGGATGCAGACTTTTTCCCTTGTATTACACCCGGTGTTAGTCTTATAGCGCTACAACCACTTAAAGATGTGATGAGCAATACAGATGCGTACCCAAACACTCACACTCAGAAGGAAGGTGGGACACCCATCAAGGTATCTTTCTCTCCTTATGACAAACAATTAATTTATCAAAATGTGGCGTACCCCAACTCACAGTTTGAGGCACTGAGTGACTCCCATAAAGGTATCTTTTAGGTTCCAGAAAAGGAGAATCTTTCTTGCTTGGATTTAGTGGTTCTCCAGAAAAAAATTGTAACTCCCACAACAAAAATAGAGGAAGGGGGTTACAATGTTTATTCACAGTACATGGGAAGCATGATAACAAAAAATAAAATATGAAAAAAACATATGCAGCCGCACATGAAACAATGAAATAAAAATGGCAAAGAGGAATTTTGATTTGTTGTAAGCCACTTGCATAAAAAGAATAAATATAAAGATAAAAAATAAAGGTAAAATCCAAATGGTGGTAAGCTACTCACACTCCTGCTGTCAACATGTTTCAGCCCTCACCAGGGCCTTTATCAAGACATAATGGAGTGTATTGGTAGCTTGGTATTTAAAAGGCTAGGAGCCAATCAGAAGAGAGCAGGAAGTGACATATTAATTAATAATTAAAACGGTTTGTCTTGCCATTTTCATACCAAAGACATGTTTAGGGCCATAATAATTAAATGGACTATACAATCACATAACATTTAATACAATTCTAACTGTGAAAAAATTGTATTTTAAACAACACTATATAGATAATAGCGGCCGCGGGCTTCCGGCGGAAGTGACGCCGTTTGTCTAGTGTTTATGGGGGATGTAGTCTTTTGTTAATCCACTTTACCATATGTACCGCCGGAAGTACATATGGTAAAGTGGATTAACAAAAGACTACATCCCCCATAAACACTAGACAAACGGCGTCACTTCCGCCGGAAGCCCGCGGCCGCTATTATCTATATAGTGTTGTTTAAAATACAATTTTTTCACAGTTAGAATTGTATTAAATGTTATGTGATTGTATAGTCCATTTAATTATTATGGCCCTAAACATGTCTTTGGTATGAAAATGGCAAGACAAACCGTTTTAATTATTAATTAATATGTCACTTCCTGCTCTCTTCTGATTGGCTCCTAGCCTTTTAAATACCAAGCTACCAATACACTCCATTATGTCTTGATAAAGGCCCTGGTGAGGGCTGAAACATGTTGACAGCAGGAGTGTGAGTAGCTTACCACCATTTGGATTTTACCTTTATTTTTTATCTTTATATTTATTCTTTTTATGCAAGTGGCTTACAACAAATCAAAATTCCTCTTTGCCATTTTTATTTCATTGTTTCATGTGCGGCTGCATATGTTTTTTTCATATTTTATTTTTTGTTATCATGCTTCCCATGTACTGTGAATAAACATTGTAACCCCCTTCCTCTATTTTTGTTGTGGGAGTTACAATTTTTTTCTGGAGAACCACTAAATCCAAGCAAGAAAGATTCTCCTTTTCTGGAACCTAAAAGATACCTTTATGGGAGTCACTCAGTGCCTCAAACTGTGAGTTGGGGTACGCCACATTTTGATAAATTAATTGTTTGTCATAAGGAGAGAAAGATACCTTGATGGGTGTCCCACCTTCCTTCTGAGTGTGAGTGTTTGGGTACGCATCTGTATTGCTCATCACATCTTTAAGTGGTTGTAGCGCTATAAGACTAACACCGGGTGTAATACAAGGGAAAAAGTCTGCATCCTTAAAGAAACCCTGATGTGCTTTATAGTCCCTGTTCAAGGTGCGAGTGGGGTACGCTTTGGAATCATTTTTTAGTTAGTCAGAGGTACTTAAGCCACACCTCACCTAAAACTTCTAATAGGGTTAAATAGAACATACTACACATTGGTTTTTTCTTTTGCCATTTCATTCCATGTGATCCTGTTTGGAGCTGTTGTGGTCAGATCTGTGATTTGAAATACACTACACCAGGACCGCTACTTCTCCTTTAAGAAGATAAAGATACCTTGATAAGTTTCATATCCGCCTTTCCAGTGTGAGTGTTGGGGTACGCATCAACTTCTCATACTTAAATCATCCATAGTCCCACTTGGTTGAACCCCTTGAGATCTGCACTGGGTGTTTGGAAAACGGTAGAAGCCACCACTCTTATAAAGAAACCTTGATGTGCTTGTATATCCCCGCTTAAAGTGTGAGTGGGGTACGCTTCGGATTCTATATAGTTTCCTAGAAGATTAAATAATCCTCTATAAAAGGCACTTATATTTACCGTGGTCTTTACAAAAGCTTACTACACATTGGTTTTTTTATATCTGTTTTTTTCCATACTACCTTTGTTGGAGTCCCTATACCTAAATGGTCTGAATCTAAGAAGAACACCAGATAAAAAGAACATTCCATCCAACCTAAAAAGGAACGTTCGGGTGATGTTATATTAATGTTTCCAGCGCTTGTGATGTATTGCAGTTTTCTAAATTCTGTTTTCTGTATGTATAGCTAAATGTGGTGACATTTATCTGAATTCTGTGGCATCTGAGCTGCTTGGCGCCAGTGAGGACTACTCCCTAAAACATACTTATTCTGCTGTGGGCAATGTGTTTGATACAGTAACTACTGTACAGGGACCAATGTGTTTTATTATTTTTCCACAGTGACAGGCCTCCAGGCGGACAAGGACCCACGTGCCCTCCAGGACCCGCCACCACCTGTCCACCCATCCTCCACTGGAGAGGCAAGCACAGCCCTCCCCATAGTAAGTACAGTACATGTTTTTGTTACTATGTGAGTTTTTTTAATAAGGGCTAACTGCATGCATACAGTATACTGTATTTCTAAATTGTTGAAAATGTGTGTGTGTGTGTCTCCCACCTCTACACAAAAGACTTCATTATTCCCTATTATACAGTATACAGTATCACCAACCTCATCTCCTCCCACCCTCCCCGGTCTGTCTTACTGAAAATTGTGCTACCATTTTTTGATCCACTGTTCAGCAGGAGGAAGCAGGGCCAAGCAGCCCTTCAGGCCCCAGCACGGACAGCTACGAGTGCTGTAGCAGCCCTGAGCCCCCGGAGCCAACCCTTTACTGTGCATCCTGCTCCTCCGATGAGGAGGTGGCAGCAGCACTGACTCCTGTATGGACCAGGCCTCTCCCAGGCTGTAAGTACTGAACTGTACTGTACATCATGTTCTGTTGTTAATGATGAGTTACAGTATGATGACCCTATGGATTGCTGCCCTAAGCAAATTTGTATTTTCCCTGAAGCGGCTCAGTGTTGATAGTGTGATAGTATACTGGTGGTCATTCCGAGTTGTTCGCTCTGTAATTTTCTTCGCATCGCAGCGATTTTCCGCTAATTGCGCATGCGCAATGTTCGCACTGCGACTGCGCCAAGTAAATTTGCTAAAAAGTTTGGTATTTTACTCACGGCATTACGAGGTTTTTTCTTCGTTCTGGTGATCGTAATGTGATTGACAGGAAGTGGGTGTTTCTGGGCGGAAACTGCCCGTTTTATGGGTGTGTGTGAAAAAACGCTGCAGTTTCTGGGAAAAACGCGGTAGTGGCTGCAGAAACGGGGGAGTGTCTGGGCGAACGCTGGGTGTGTTTGTGACGTCAAACCAGGAACGAAACTGACTGAACTGATCGCAGTGGCAGAGTAAGTGTCGAGCTACTCAGAAACTGCTAAGAAATTTCTATTCGCAATTTTGAGAATCTTTCGTTCGCAATTTTGCTAAGCTAAGATTCACTCCCAGTAGCATGTGCAATGCTGCTAAAAGCAGCTTGCGAGCGAACAACTCGGAATGAGGGCCCCTGTATGTAGTACTGTAGATACTGTACAACATACAGTAATACTGTAGTTGTCAAGCCATCTTACTGCTGGTCTTCCCCTGTTTTTCTGTATGGATACTGTACAGTATTGCACCTTTCTGCGCATGCTGTCCAAAGTAGAGTAGTATACAGTAGCTACAGTACAGTACAGCAGGTACTGTAGGAGAACACAGATTTGTCTTTTGTATTAGTGATTGATTTGTTCTTCGGGCACTCCATGGTACAGCACATTACATTACAGTACACAGAATGTTGGGCTCCAGCATCAATAATCGTCTTACTGCACTTTATTGGTGTTCACATGTGCTGCCGTATGATATTGTATAGTATTTCTGTATGCTGTACTGTATTACTATCATTTCAGAAAGTGAACGATCATTTCTTTATCCACAGTGCATTCCCCCATACTACCAGAGGAGGAATCTGAGGATGGGGAGTGGCCTGAGACTCCTCCACTACCATGTAAGAACTACTGTACTGTACAGTACATTACTGACTGTACTGTCTCTGACTTTTAGTAATACTGGTGGTCATTCCGAGTTTATCACTAGCTGCATTTGTTCCCTGTGTAGCGATCAGGGTAAAAATCTGCTTTTCTGCGCATGCGTATGCACTGCAATGCGCAGGCACGTCGTACGACGGTTCCATGCCGTTTGAATGGAATCTATCGACGATTCCATTCACACGGCAGAACACAAGAAGACTGACATGAAGGGGGCGTTTCTGGGTGTCAACTGACCATTTTCAGGGAGTGTTTGGAAAAATGCAGGCATGTAGGAGAAAATGCAGGCGTGGTTGGCCGGACGCTGGGCGGGTGTATGACGTCCAATCCTGACACGAATAGGCTGTAGTGATCACAAGGGCTGAGTAAGTTCAGAGCTACTGTACTCTGAAACTGCACAAACTGTTTTTGCAGAGCTCGGCTGCACAAGCGTTCGCACTCCTGCAAAGCTAAAATTCACTCCCCAGTGGGTGGCGGCAAAGTGTTTGCGTGGCTGCTAAAAACAGCTAGCGAGCAATCAACTCAGAATGACCTCCACTGTCTCTACACTACAGTACACAGTGGAGGATTTACCACAAGTTAACCAAAGCATCTGGTTAGGTCCTGTAGGTCTCACGGGTCTCTGCTTGCCATAAGAGGCCAACCACAAGGCTGTATACACTATAGGACATTTCTGGAGTATTTTGTACAGTATAAGATACAGTACATTAATTTTGCATATAATTTTAAATTCCACAAAGCTGGGTGTGTAGTGGAGGGGGTTGGGTGTACAGTGTTATTTTTAGTACAGTATTGGGGATGCTGGATTGTTTGAGGGAGGGGTGCCCTAAATCTGCATTTTGATTAGGGCCCCGTGAGGTCTACGGTAGAGAACTAAACCTACAGTATACCTCAGAGTATTGAACTGTACTGTACAGTACCTTCTCTACTGTAATTTAAATAAAACATCACATGTGCAGTGAACATTATTGTAAAGTGTATCTCATGCCCCTCCTTTACCTTCTCTATCCATTCACTGTATTGTGTTTGTTCACATGGGTTCGAGATAGAGTACTGTCAAAGTTGGAAAAATATCATGCTACACGTTGCCATATATTCACCCCATGCGCTTGCCCGCTGCACGTGCACGTTCTCTCCCGTGCGTGCGCATATTCGCAGATGCGTGACGGCGCCTCCACGGCCGTGCGCATTGGCGCGTGGTATGCGCACTTACGGTAGAGTTCATGTGCGTCTAGCGGGCGACTCAATCGTTACATAGTAAATCCAAATAGTGTGTGTTATAGATAATGTTCCCTTTAATAATAACTGTAAGTTTGTTTAATGTAACTGGTCCCTGGACAGAGGAATTCCTCTTTTCATGGTACGAAGGGTTAGACAGGGTTTGAGCAGTTGTGTTTGGTACCTAACTAAAGAACATTTTATTAGAAACAATCCGGTGCTGGTTAGGTAAAGATTAATTGCTCCTGCATATAGTTATGTCTATTAGTAGTTTCTGGACATTTATTCATTGTCCATGTGTTGGAAATCCTGAGTTTCCCTCCCACCTGAGCAGTCTGGGGTAGTCACAGCCCACCTGTTCAAACAAACCTATGACCTTTTGTTGTAATATGAAGACAGATTCCTGTGTCCAATGAACAATGAGATTATAGGTCCCTTTGTAGTGTACTGTATGCAGTGTATATAAGGACAGCCAGCCTGGCCAGCTCATTCTCTCTCTCTCCACAAACGGTTTTCATCTTGACTAACTTGGAGCTGGTACCAGAAGCTGCGCAGCGATCATTCCCCAGTGTGTGTAAGTTATTCTCTGTAACCAACTTGTTCCCTGTTTGTATTTGCCATATTCTCTCTCTCTCTCTGTTATTGTATAATATTGTGACGCTATTGTATATAAATGTGTAGTTATTCTGCTTAGATATTGATGTTAGACTGTAGTGTATGAACTGTTAACTGTTTTCACCTTTTTACATCAGCTAGACATTGTTAGTAAAGGTGTTGGAACCTCAGCAGGGTGTCTGTGTGTTTCTAGCTAGTACAAAGGGTTTCTGTGTATTTCAAATCACTCAAACAGCTTGCTTATATATCCAGGTTAACCAGTTGTATATCATTACAGTGTTACAATTCCAAGGTTTACAGTGTAAGCATATTCTGTGTTTAAAGTTTATAAAAGTACTGTCTGTGTGTGCGCTCGCAGTGTGTATTCCATACACCCAGCGCAGTGTGTGTACGTTACTTGCGTACCACGTGTGAGGCCTTCATACGCAAATAGCGTATGATGTGCATAGCACGTGCACGAGGTTTAGCGGCCACTACGGCTACACGGTATTAGTATATAGCTAATGTTAAAAGGTAGATATCTGACTCTATCAATTGGGGGCTCTCATGGGATATCACGTTCTTAATGATGCACTGTACATTACAAACGCGGCTGTAATTGACCGGCTAATGATGGATGCATCGCAAAATGCTGACG